>NW_009259977.1:272289-273601 GCF_000687185.1 Egretta garzetta
GAACAATGGCAGGCGCTTGGCTTTATGGAATATGCTTGGTGCACATTCCTGGTCTTTCTATAGAAGAGACAGTGTCATCCTAAGCCATGATACTTGCACAGCTGAAGCCTCAATTTTCAGGCCAAGTTCCTGCTACAACCAGGCAAAGACAGTGATGTGAAAATCAGATTTTTGTCATTTCTCCCCATACAAAATCCTTTTAGTTGAAACTACTTCAAAGCTTCTTTACATGTACACCTGGTCAATTTGCCGGCCCAGTCCTCTTCTTCCCCTGGAAATACATAGCTTTGCTTCACAGGCCGAGTCTGAGTGCTGTTACCATTAGCAAGATGGACAGGTCAGCTAGATACAGGTTTCACTAAATGTGTCTAACATTTTTTCCATAATCAAGAATTTCCATTTGATCTCAGGTGTCACATATAACAACAAAAGCAATCCTAAAATTATAGTGGTTCTTGCATACAAGGGCTAATGTAGTAACGAGTTTCAATAGTACTCTTGATATCTCTAAAAAAAAAAAATCATTATTTTTTAGCCTTATGTGAACAGTAAACCCAGACTGGTCTCATTCTGTCTAAGTAAGTTATTTTTCAGATACAAATACAAACTTACTTTTTTTGAAAAGAGGACGGTTGCATTATTTTATTATCATGTATTTGCTCCTCCACAAGTGGAATCTGATTAGCTGATTCACAGAATCATAGAATCACTTTGGTTGGAAAAGACCTTTGAGATCAGAGTCCAACCTTTAACCTAACCCTGCCATCCCACCACTAAACCATGTCCCTAAGCACCTCATCTATCCTTCTTTTAAATACCTCCAGGGAAGAGGACTCGACCACTTCTCTGGGCAGCCCATTCCAGAGCCTGACAACACTTTCGGTGAAGAAGTTTTTCCTAATGTCTAGCCTAAACCTACCCTGGCGCAGCTTCAAACCATTCCCCCTCATCCTATCATCTGTTACCAGAGAGAAGAGACCGACCCCCACCTCACTACAGCCTCCTTTCAGGTAGTTGTAGAGGGCAATCAGGTCTCCCCTCAGCCTCCTCTTCTCCAGACTAAACAACCCCAGTTCCCTCAGCTGCTCCTCGTATGACTTGTGTTCCAGACCCCTCACCAGCTTGGTTGCTCTCCGCTGGACATGTTCCAGCAACGCAACATCTTTCCTGTAGTGAGGGGCCCAAAACTGAACACAGGATTCAAGGTGCGGCCTCACCAGCACCAAGTACAGGGGCACGATCACTTCCCTGCTCCTGCTGGCCACACTATTCCTGATACAGGCCAGGATGCCATTGGCCTTCTTGGCCACCT
>NW_009259977.1:275638-292401 GCF_000687185.1 Egretta garzetta
GCTTCCAGCTCCTCCCATTTGTTGCCCATGCTGCGTGCATTAGTGTAGATGCACTTGAGCTGGGCTATCGGTTTCACCTCCAGCAATGGGGTGACACCCCCAGGCTCCTCTCTAGCGAGCCTGTTTATATCCCGTCCCCCCTTCAGGCCTAGTTTAAAGCCCTCTCTACAAGCCTCGCCAGTTCGTGAGCGAGGATCCTTTTTCCCTTCTGAGAGAGCTGGGCACCATCTGTTGTTGACAGGCCCGGTGCCGTGAAAACCTCTCCATGGTCAAAGAACCCCAAGCCCCTCCGATGGCACCAACCTTTGAGCCACATGTTAACCGCTCTAGTTTTCCTATTCCTTTCCATGTTCCCTCCCGCTGAGGGAAAGCTGAGAAAGGAATGTTTCCATGGCCCATGCAATCCTCCACCACCTACTAACAGCAGGTCCAGGATGTGGGGTACAGAAGAGGTCTAAATCATCTCAACTAGACATTCCTACCTACCCAGTGACATCTTCAAGGAACAGAAATTACCATAGACAAGATAGTCTTTAATTCTCCATTTCACTGAGCTAACATTTGCAAGAGTATAAGGATTTCATTGTGTATGGAAATCCTAGAAAACAACCTCCTGGGACAACTGTGCTATCCAAAAGCAAAAGGGTTTAGCACTGAAAAGGCAGAGACTTTACATAAATGTCTCTTGCTCTCTGACCAAGCCTAGGATGACAGATTTGCAGAAATGATATGTGTTTCCTTTTCCAAGGATATATAACCACACATCTTGATGAAAAAAAGGTAGAAAACAGTTCAGTAAGTACAAACCTCAAAGTGTCCATTGGTTAATATTCAGTATTGTGAATAAGCCATTTTTTTCCATCAACAGAGTCTGGCATTTTGAGCAAATGTAAAGTGTACCTGTGTTCCTATAAAGCATTCTATGGCAAAATCTGGATGTTTCACTACAAAGTACAACCACAGTAGCTGAATGCCTTCAATTGTACTGTCTTGTTTACTTGGTAAATGCAACTTTCTTTTAAGGCATGATACATTAAAAGGGAGTTAATCTGTTAAAGCTAGGAAACTACTGCAAGTTCACAAATGTGGGCTCTATTTCTTACCCTACAGCTATGTTTCCTTTAGATTTGGGCAGAGAAGTCCTCATAGCTATCGAAGATACACATGAATATCCAGGGGAAGCAGTGTGTTAGGCAGTCACCTTCTATTTCATGGTCTTAAACTCAGGAAAGTATGTGTAAAAGACTTGTATAAAACCTATTAATTCCTCTTTTGCATCCAATATATTGGTAAGTGAAGGATTAAATTTATATATCAATTCTTTTTAAGTACTGGGTATCCAAAAATACCTATCTTCAGAAATTATCCAAAGCAGTTAACAACAAAGAAAACATGCAGTTCCTGCTAGCCTACGTTGGGTAAATGACACTTGGTGATCCTTTGAGTTGGAAAGGGGGCATAAGCAGATTTGTCACTGACCCCATACTCTGGAGCCTCTTTGGCTGGAAGAACTTCCATAAGTCTCAGCCTTAGTAACCCTCCACATTAGAATGCAAACATTATAATATTTAGAGATCTAAAATACTTAGCTTTGATAGTAGCCATAACAGAATCTCTCATGTCTTGTTCATCTACAATGAAGTGAAGATGACACCTTATTTTCCTCTGTATGCCCATTTTTGAAGTCTGAGAATCCATTTTAAACATAATCATAATTTTAAATCTCTCAAGCCAAATCTCATTCAAAAAGTAAGAAAACATCTAGAAAGGGAAAATGATTAATTTAAAGCTAGACTTCTTTCCAGCACTATAAATTTCCCTCATATCACTAGTAACATGGAGGAGGAATTGCATGTACTATTATTATATGCACTTTAATGTCATGACTCTTATTTTTAAAGCAATGGGAATCAGTATGTTTTCAATTTTTTTTTTCTGATTAATTGGCATTATTACTGCAGTACTGAGCAAGGACTGTAAATCTAGGCCTGTAACTACACTGGGACTTACTCTGTGAGCTTTTTTCCCACTGCTCTGATCCATGTCCTGCTGTGGGCCTGCATTTTGACTCCATACTGCATCACATTCCTGCGAGATCCTTGACTGTGTCACGGTGCTCCACAAAACCGAAAGTCTAATGGGTCACCCATGGCAGGGGATCGAGCGGCCTAAATGCTCAGGCTTTATTAAATTATTAGTATATTTAACCCAACTACTGAAGTAACTAGCAAGTTTATAACACTGATGTAATAAAACATGTTGTTAATAGCATTACATCAATATTTGTCAGAAATCTGGACAACTAAGAGGAAAATATGGATAAACAAACACATTAAGCAATTTCAAAAAAATGTTTGTCTGAACCCAATATTTACTTCTGTGTACATTTTTAATTACTTTTTTGTCAAAGTAGTAGTAACTTATTGTCAGGGCTTTACATTATTTTTTTTCATCCTAACATGGAAACCATGTTTATTCCTTAAAATGAAAGAGTTGTGACAGAATCCTAATGCAAAAACTGTGACCTAAGTTAATCCTTTCTCCTTAAAATAATGTTTTACATTTATCTTATGATAATGTTGAAGTTTGTACTGTGATATTAACATAAAAATTATATTTCAGAATTAGAAATTATTATTTTCTTGTTAAAATAAGAAACACTTCTTCCTTTTCTTTTACAGGATATTGAAATTCCACTTGAACAAATGTGTGCAACATACACATAAAAAAAAATAAAATGTAAAAAGCATTCTTCCAAATCTTTATATACTTTATTTTCTTTTACAGAAATTAGTTGCGAAATTCTCATTCTTGCACCCTCCTAAGTACACTTGACATATGTAAGCACAAACATGGAAGAATATATTTCCAAAGGGGAGAGAATACATAGTCAGATATTATCTGGGAAAAAAAAATGCATTGAAATTCCTCTGTGATGAATAGACTTTTTTTTCTCCTCAGGGTGACCTCTACCTTCAGAATATGATGGTTTTATTATGATTAATAAATTTCATTTCCACAGAGGAAAGGAACAGTGTCAGCTTAAACTTAAAGCAAGTGGGTTTCTTTTTAAATGCTAATTTTTAAACACGCCCTTGCATGACACCAAATTTAGAAGCTCAGAAGGTTAGCAGAATAGATTCTGATTTCCATGCTGAAAATAGTAAGAAGGATTTAAACTATATTGTCACACTGAAAATCAGTAAGCTAGTTCAGTCACATAGTCACTGGCTCATTTATTCACTATTGTGCCAGCATGCTTATTTCTCATTAAAATTAGTGGCATTTAAATGCTTTGTGATAATTTACACTGGAAATAATCATTCTAGGTAAACAATTTACTAAAATTTAGGACTTGCAACTGGCAAAGTATTTTGAATAAATTAATAGTCAATGTGATTATCTGTGTATTTTACAGAATGTTAAATCAATGTATCAAAACCAATATGTGCTCTCACAAATTCTTGTCTAAGAAAATGGCTGATGAACCATTTTGATACATCACTAATTAGAACAAGGTAGGTTCCACTATTTTCCACTATACCTGAAACAAGTATTCAGGAAAAAAAATAATGTTTGCTAGCATTTTGTTACCATAGTGGCACTGGAGCTTAAGTAGCTGGACTAACACCTTACTGGGAAATAACTAAGAAAAAAATCAGTGTAACATCTATAAATGCAGCTGTCAATTATTCACCAAAAGCTCAGCGTATGGTATGTTGTTCTTTCCTCACAGTATGTCTCAGTTTCTTCAATCATTTTCAGTACAGGGTTTAAAATTGCTAAAATACTACATAAAAGGACAATTTGTTGTCCACTGCACAAATAAAAAATAGAGAATTAAAAATGGTAATTGTTTGTGAGATTTATTTTAGTAGCGCCTTTGAAATTGAATCTCTTTAAATCAACAGTAGCAGATATTGCTGAAGTCTCTCAAAATAGAGCAAATATGCACCTCTCTAGTTGTAATTACCATTTTAGGGTTTTAAGTTCTCTGGTACTGTGGCTGTATTTCCATACACATCTAGGACAAACAGTGGCACTCTGATAATGAAGACATTTGGGAAGCTCCTTAATAATATATATAGTATAGGGTTTAACGACAACGTTAATAAGGAAAAATTTACAGTATAGAATATCAAAAAACTTAACAAATTTTCCACAAGCGATTTGACAATTTTAGAAGAATTTGAAGCATGTTTTTATTTTTTAGAAATTTGATGCACATATCTTTCTGATCACTCTCACCCCCCCCATTTTTTAAAGTCTAGATATTGCTAGAAGAACTACAGAAAATGATGAACCTGTTTAAGAAATATAAAAAGAGAAATTAAAACCCTGGTACTTCCTCAGCTAAATCCAACTCTAATGTAATCCCCCATTACTTGCCCTATTAAAAGCAAAGCGTATGTATCACTGGAAAGCTCATATTTCTAACTTTTTCCACAATACTATCCATTCTTTACTAGCTTTGATTATAATTGAACAATCAAGTGACAAAATTGCTGCTTCTTCAGACCTACGCATGTTTGAATCTTCAACCAGAACATCCTTAAATTACTGAAATTCTTGTACTGACAATTATTACTAGATTTCACAAAAAGGCGAGTGAGACTTGGCTGAGTATGAGACCGTAGAGTATCGTGCAGAGTGGTTTGTTACTGCTTGCCTGCTTGTTCACCTGGGAAATGGGCACTGCTGCAGGACGTGCCTCTTACTGTTGGCAGGTGGCATGGAAAGGGCAATCCACATCTTTGCTCTCTCAGATCTTAATGCAGAATTGCAATAAAGTTTTAGACAAAGATGTGAAGATTTTAGTAAAGAGTTGGAAGGCATACAAGAAAACAAGGGTTACCTGGCCTTATCTAGATGAATGACTCCAGTAACTTGCTCTTTCTCTAGGTCACATGACTATGATGACACAAAGACAGATTACACTACCACACTCCTTCACACCAGTTACCCACCACATTGCTGAGCTGTATTTTAACCTCACTCTGCAGCAGTGGTAGTTCTTTAACTTAAAATTCTTTACTACAGTAGGATGGTATCTGCTTACGGTGTTCAAAGCATGTGCAACCAATCAATTTATTTCATTTCGGATATTAATATCAAGCAACTTCAGGCACTCCAGTCACCTGAATGAGCAATGAGTCTCTCTACATACCTCAGAAGGCAATCAGGAAAGATGTCTATCCTAAATTTTTAGTTAAAACTGAGGAAAAGGATTGAAATCTGCTGATAAAAACAGTTTCTAGTAATTTTCTTTGATTGCAAAGTTTATGAATGCTAAAATCCTCTATGCAAAGTTTTAAATGCACAATATCAAACACTAAGATCATTCTACAAGGAGGAACCCATTAAATATTTTGTTGCATATAATTTTCCACTACAGATAATGCTTTACAGATTTGTGATGTGGAGCAGAAAAAGGACTGGGAAGATGTAGTAGAGACAGACAGTACAATGAAACACTGAAACGTCAAGGTACACTGCAGTGCTGAACTCCTGTATACCTTGAAAGCCATGAGGGATAGGGCAATAATAAAAGATTTCCAAGAAGGGATCTTCATAAATATGTCATTGGTGAAATACTAAAAGCAGTGTCTACTTTTTCCTGCAGGGTGGAGCAAGAAAAAAACTTCAGAAGCCTATTCAGAATTTTCTACATGCAGAGACAAATTTCAAATTCTTGACCATATGCATATTTATGTCACATTTGAATTTGGCCAGTTAATTCTTCTTGCTAATTGATGGGCATGTTTTGCAGAAATTTTAGTCATTGATGCTCAGACCTGATTTTTATTTTTATTTCTGTCTGCCAACCTGTAACTTCTTTTGATGTCTGTTAGATGTTTACAGCCATCGAAAGTTGAGCTGCCACCTTGTTAAACATTTAAATAAATATGGTTGATATTGTTTAATTTGCAGAAACATAAAAGTGCAACAAATGGCAGCAGAGGTGACTTCCCTTGTGAGTCAATGCTCAGTAACTGTTGTGGAACAATCCCAGGCATGGACCTCAGCTTAAAAGCTTTCTCTCAAGTTTCAGTCTTGCCATCTAGATTTATGCAAATGTGGGGATTTCACTTGATGCCTAGTTAAAAATCCAACATAATTCTATGCTACCAACAACACCTTTCTGTATGATCTCTATCCAAGAAAGTTAGACTTTATATAAGCTTCATTAAAAAAAGCCACTGGGGAAACTGAGGCTTGCCATCAAGTGACTCCTAAAACTAGCTGTATTACAATGAAAACCAAGTACTTCTTTGGTCTGTAAAGCATATTCCTATTACTACTGCTATTATATTTTGGGGCAATAAACCTTGAATAAATTCTTGCCCAGTTCAATAATATATATACCAGGTACTTTGTTTATTAAATTTTAAAGCAGTCTTTTGTGCTGGAGTGTGAAGTTCTGTAGTATGCAATAACGTTCTTTTTTTTTAATATTTTAAATGTAATATGATAATCTCAAGACACTAAAACTGAATCCTTGTTTATTAAATGAACTTGTATATAACCATACATATATGCACACACACAAACTGCCTTTCATGTGTACTATCTTCAGTCTATCAAAGAAAAAAATTCTGGTTGCTTCATTAAAAAGAAAGTACAGAAGATGCACACATGCTTATACACACTTGTTGAGGGCAAACACAGATTATTCACTATTTCTGTTATCAAAGGAGCTTCACATTGCAAATCCTCCATTTACAAATCACAGAACCTCAGCTTTACTTAATCTTGTCATGTTGTCACATTTGACTAGCCATGCGAACTGACCTAGAACTGTAAGCACCGAGAAGGCAAGCTGTCAGAGAGATAATGACAAAGATGCCAAAAAGGGCTGCCAGTGTTTTCACTGGGTGAGAAAAAGGAATTAATCAAACTTCATGAAAGAAGAACAGAGGATAATCAAAGTGTTTCCTGATTTTTATCAGCTGATCCAATAGCTGAACATCTTTACCGCACAACTCCCAAGAGCACTAAAAGCTGTAACAAATGGAATTCCGTATAAGCAACTATTTACAGCAGCAGTAAACACAAGTTTAAACTGCCAACATAAAGGACACTTGAATTTATAGAAGCTGTTTAATAATGTGCATTAGGACAAGATTTCCTAGTCTTTCCAGAGCAAAAAATTCAGTCTCTGCTATTTTTCACAGGGAAAAGCAGTACAGCCTTAAATAAATACTAGCACAAAGACCTTACAGATGCTCCTTCATCTTTATTTTTTATTTTATCTGATTAGTGGAAGAGCATAACATAATAATAAAAGCATCTCTCAGAAAATGGTTATTTTCCTAGTCAAATTGCTTCATGAAATGAAGTCAAACCCATAGGCAGTGTTACTAAAAGGGAAGAACCTCTCACAACTGAACATATGTCTTTACACAGTAATTCAAAAAGGCTGAAGGAAATCTCTCTGAAACTGCATTTTTCCAAAGCATGTACTTCTCAGAATTTCCTTTGAAAGACTATAATCTGATCAATATCTCCTACAGACACATGAATAAGTCAATGAGATGTATGCAAGCACGTATGGCAAAATTTTGACCAGCTACAATTAGTTATGTGCCGTAGAAGAGGTACACCACAACAGGCACCTTAACCATTCTAAGCACTTTGTCAAATATTAATTTGCTTTTCAATAAGTATCTCCATATTTCCTATTTTTTTCATGAATTAAATTTGTGGTAGTGTTAGTGTTAGAGAGGTTAATGATAGCATACAGGAAAATTGCAATGACTTGAGCCAATATTCTGCTCAAACTATTTCAATGTTACAAACTCCAATGTTTGCTTCTTTAAGCAGCCTGCTTTTATGAAACCTTTCTCCTAGAGTTATAAAACTAAACCTTTCAGAACGTTTAATCTGTTCTGGAGACTGTACCTTTCTCCGAATGGCAGGCGATAACTTAATTTAAGACTGTCAACTTCTAAAGCTTTATAATGCATTTCTTTTGCACACACAATCCCGCCTCCTGGGGATGATTCTGCTCAAGTATGTAAATAAATACAGTCACAGTTTGACAGATGTTATACCCACTTCCACCATACTTCATTCCAAATTTAGGCTTAGATATACACTTGCCTCTCTCTCTCACTGCTATTTCAAAATCATGAACTGCATATACATGTGGAAGAAAAATAATACCAGGCATGCAACTGCACTGTATTTTTTTTGTTTGCAGATAGAAGATGGATAACAGTTAAAAATTGGAGGAAGAAAAAAAGAGTGATATAACCACAGAATAATGATCCCTTCTCATTTTTACACAAAAATCATAAAATGTAGTAGGCAGCTACATCCTAGAATACACTTGGAAAAGACACTAAAAAATATTCTTTTCTTTACAAACTATGAATTTCGATCTTACAAAACCTATAAGAAAAAAATATATGGAGCACTGATTTGAAAAATTCTTTAAAAATGCTAAAGATTCAAAATGAACAATGTTCTGTAACCGACATGTAAATAAACCATAGGTTTACTCTGGGTCTCATTCTGATTTATTAGGAGCCCAACAGGGAAAGATGCCCTTGCCCCAATCAGCCAGGAACCTCAGGATTAATTCTCCCCTAATGTACCCATTCTCAAAGATTTGCTAGAGGAAGGTCTTCAGAGATCCTTGTTAAAATTCCATCATCAAACTGATAGGAGGTTTCCAATAGTTTCCCTACCCCTGTTCTAGTTCAGGTCTGTTTGCAGACTCTCTAATCATACCTGCCAGAGACAATCTAACCCAGAAGCACAGAACTTCTCTTTTGAAGAGTAGCTATTTTTAGCCTCAGAATGCACTGGATGCAATCAAGAGTGAAATATTTTTAAATTTCCCATGGAAGGATCCCTCTGTCAGATATGTGAATATGTTTTCTTTATATAATGTGTACGCAAGAACAGACAGACATACCTAAACAGAAGTGTGTATATGGACACACTATCCATTCATTAACACATTTATTTATTCAAAATTACTTTATTCTTAAATCAGAAAAGATATCATGTGGCTGAGTGCTAAGTATCGTCTGGCAGGAATGATAAAGTATTAGGAAGAAAAGAGTGAATATTTACCAGCAGAGTCACCCAAGACCTCCCATTTCCATTTGATGATAAAATTGGAACCAAAAATTTACTTGTTATATTATTATTTGAAATACACACACATTCTTTACAAGAAAACAATACAAACATACATATACTCACATATCAAACATTGAGCATATTATCAGTATCTTCAATTTATATCAATTTTACAAATACAGCTGAGTTACTGTAATGGAGCTTAGGACCACTAAAAAAAGCACTATAAAATTGTATTGTAGGTGTTTTGCATGCATCTGAAAAACCACAGGAAAGTTAGCTTCGGTTCTAAAAGTTTATGTATCTCTATATATGCTCCATGTATTAAAAACACAAAACATCAGATAATAAATTAGTTGAAAGTCAACTTACAGATTTGAAAGACCAAATGCAAATTTGGCAAGTCGTACCACAGGAATATGGGCTAGAGAATTATTTTTTTGTAAAGCCAAAAGTCCCTTAAATTCTATTACTAGAATTTAGGCATTTAAGAAACATAAGATACAGGCTTTCATTAGCTTTCTCCTTCAGATCATACTACAAAAAAGGCACCTACAGTCACCTATGATGGACATGTTTATCATATGGTCAAAAACATACCTAACAAAAATACCTTATTGTTGAATCAATTCAACAGAGGTAATCATCTGGTAAACTGAAAAGTTTTAATAAACCTATTTCCTTCGGTGTAAAGTTCACTGAATTTACTGATAAGCAAGAGCACTGTATTTTTGACTGGAATTCCAAAGTAGTGATATATGGAATATGTATAATATTGGCTTGGACACTTAAATTGTGCTTGAACTGAGAGGGGGAAAAATTCTTTATTAGAGAATTAATTATTGCTTAGAAGGGTTTACTCTGCAAAACAGGAAATTGTTTTAAGGACAAGAAAAGTATTGAAGACCGCATGTCTATCTCATTACAAGTTAAAACATTTGCTAAAAGAATTGTATTTACTCTCACTTAGCAAGGCCTAGATTTATAAATTAGTGGCCTCCCTACTACAGCTTCGAGTGAGATCGAGAAAGTGTCAAATGTTGACTTCTCAAGATGTATTCTCAATGACTTAGAACTTTGAAAAAACTATGTTAAAAGAGGTTTTGTTACAGAAGAACTTTTCAGATTACCACCAAAAATGCTATGGCTAGCATACAGATCATTACAATTTTAGCATATTTTGGCTTTAGTCATGATCTTCTTTTTCATAAGCAAATGTTTTTATTTGTTTCTATGTATGTCACTATGGCATAAACAGAAAACTCTTCACCTTTCATTTATTTCTGCTAATGTAAAACTCTATAAACACTTCTTAATACCAACATGCTGTGAAATACTACATATCCTTTCACCCTTCAATAAGGCAGCTTCTGTGAACTCAGCAGATTTTTTGCATAACAATTGGCAGAATATGTCCCCGCACTGTTACTATTTATTTTGGCTTTTGATTTCTTATGTAGTGACATAACACCATCCTTACCTGAATTAAGACTAAGATTGTTCAAACTCTATTGCTTAAAAGAGAGAAAATCCCTTGACATATTCAATATATTTATAAATGACCATTACGTTTTAAAAACATTGTTCATTCTTCTGTACCCATGACTTACAACATGATAGTATATTAGCAAAGCAGCTAAGACGTTTTACTTACTAGAGCGCGATCCTCTGAAGACACAGACCCTCTCTCCCACTATCTTATCCATAGGATAGACTTTGTGAGTGCTTTAGGGTCTGCAGTACCCTTGTGGGCAATATTTGCCCCCAAAGAGTTGAAAAGAAAATTGTTAAATCTATAGCACTTACAATGTCCTACATACATCTAAGCCTTTACTTGTTTCATTAGTTCTAATTTGGCTTTTTTAAAGTCACAATCTTGATTGTACTGCACAGTAAGTATTTATTAGAAGGTTTAACATATCCTTACTTTTCTAGGCCATATGATATTTAAACTGGAAATAAAACACCAAAGCCAGCAAAATAACCTAATGTCTTTTATATGGCAGAACCTATAGGCTCAAGCTATAAATTAATTCAACTATTCCAAAGATTTATACTATGGACTTTCCTATGCTTTCTCTTACGATTAAATGCAGCATGTGAAAAAGGATATTGAGACCTGGATGGATGCATCAAGAAGTATCAATGATTGTTACCTGCAGAGGTGTTACAAGAAATTTCATCTGCTGCAACGAAGACGAATTGATTTCTGCAAGAGAAGATAAAATTCACAATACTGCTTGCTGACTGGGAAATGTGCTAGCTGCCAATTGACTTGATGTTTACAGATGGGGTAGGGTAAGGGTGCTTAATTTTAATGAATGTAGCAAGAAAAAGTGTTGACGTATTTCAGTACTATAGAGTTTATAAGGATCATGAGGTAGACATGCTGGGATCTTTTAAATGAAATAATGGTGACATTTGGATATGGACTATGTACAAACTCTTGCATTGGAAGCTTCATGTTTAGTGTTACAGATGTCAATATATTTATGAAGTCTAATAAAAATAAAAAAATATTTATATTGATAAAGATATTAAAGGGCACTACTGCAAAATATGTAGAAAGCGTCTTTTGAAAAAAATAATTGCAATTTACTTTGTGTATCTGAAAGGAGGATATTGCAAGTAAAATATTTTGCTTTTTATATGTCTAATATGATTGCAATAAGAAAATGTATTGTCTGTTATTTATTAAGAAAATGACATAGTATATTCTCATATACTGTCATCCAAATACATACGAAAGTCTTTTGCAGAATCTTAGGAGAATAAACTAGAGATACGAGTAATTTAATATAAACTTTCTCTTGCAAAATTCTTTTTTATACCAGGTAACATAAAAAAGAGAAATGCTAAATACACTAATATTTCAAAATGCAGAAAACTTCAGTACAGCACAAATCCTGATTTGTCCTTTCCAAAGTCAAAGCAAACAGGATTTGGGTTAGTGGAAACCATGTTTAAGGATTAACAGCAAATTATTCCTTTATATGCATATACATAGCTTCCTTGAATTATTTTTGTGTTGTACAGGATTAATAAAGAACCTGGGTGAAGGTTTAACACTTGGGTGCTGTTTTACTCCAAACTGCATGTGGCTCCTCCAGCCTGCACCACTAGGCAGGGTGAAAACCTGAGCTTTTCTGGTTTGCACAGCTTTAATGCAAGAGTCTACCAAAGAGGAGCTAGAAGGAACTAGTTCTAGCTTGTACTGGGGGACTACCTGGAAAACAGTTCTGCAAGATGATGAAAGCTCTGTCAAGCATTAAGTACCCTGAAGATCCTGTTGAAAACTATTCAGTTCAGGAGCAAACATCTCGTAGGGGTAACAGAACCTTGAGGAGTTAAGCCCTAAGAGAACAAAGTCTGGTTCTATCACTTCACCTCCAATGTATCAACAAGATCCATACTACAGGGACAGGATTGATTAAGATAAAAAATAGTATCTGATCATTGCCTCTGCACTATCTCAGGGATACTAACACCTGCCTTTTAGCATGAATGAACTTAGTGATCAAACTGTATGTTCTTGCATTTTCAGTCGGATGTACAGATTGGTAGTTTTGCTCTTTATTTTGTCATTTGCAGCAATTTCACAAGCTAATGAGATCGACCTAGCATGTAACGCTAAAGGGATGAATTTAAAAAAATGAAGAGGGATAAATTTAGCATTATAAATACAGAGCTACTCTGTATTGCATAGGTAGTATAATTTGTCACTCTATGTACTGCTATCACCTCTTTTATTATCACCTCTTGTGATAATTACATAGAAAGAAACAGGTAGATGTTTGCCTAAAAGGGACTCATCCAGCAGCAATGCAGACTTACCAGCTGCTGTTTTACAGAAAATCCTTTTAATGCATTTCTATCAAGTTATTAAACTGCCCTCTCATCTAAATTAAAAGATCGCTTTTCCTTAAAAACTGCCTCTGAAGTGGCTAGCTAAGAAACTCCTTTTCTTTATCTCTGTTCAGAACATTTGTTGTTATGGAACATGGAGCCACAGAGACCATATCTTCAGATGCCAAAGCACAGAATTATCTGTAAGAATAATACGCTGGTTTAGTTAGTTACAGAAAGACCCCAGAACGCTAACTGCTATTTGTCTTTTGGAACCACAGATGTTATTGAAATGGTTCTAAAATCTTATTTTTATTACCAACTCTTTACTAATTACTGGTAGAAAATTGATTTTTAGAAATTTAATCCAAACTGATATCTATTTAAAAAATATCTACCATAAACATTCCTTGTTACACTGCTTCAATTTACATAGGACGATACTGTTTTCCCTGTATTTGCTTTTGTAAAATTTCACAACTCTATACATCAATTTTAAAAGTAAGGAGAAAGTTACCTATTGGTCAGCATAGCAACTGTGAGAATGAAAAGTAAGACTAGATGCTGGAGTTCAATAAGCCAGTTCAATTCTTTCTAACTAATTAGGTGTTATTGGTAACAATTACAAGAAATTGTTTAGTAGTTTGATGGCTTTAATGTTTTTATAGTGGTAGGTTTTTATTTAGTGAAATTCTATACTGTTGTTTACGTAGACCTAGAGGGAGAACTGATAATCAGAGGTGTCACTATACACATATATCACACCTGATGTCCACAGCAAGTATTGCTGCTTAGCATGGGCAACCCCACAGTTTGCGAAAGGAGTCCTTCTGACTTAAGCTGGCACTGTGATACATCATATTCTACCTGTCTTAAAGTACATGAAAAGCAGACCTGGAAAAGGGCAGCTAACCTAACTCAGCCCTTTGCAAATGTAGGGTTGCTCCCTTTAAAGACCAATTTTACGCACTAAATGTATTGAGCGTACAAGGCTTCAAAAACTCACAAGTAAGGTATGGTGAAAATTCATGGTGCATTTTAGGTTGCTTTAATGTTCCTCATCACTTCTACACTCTTTATTGATTCAAAAAGGCACAAGAAATGCAAGTGGACCCAAGTTTATTACACAATAAACCCTGCTCAGTTATTAAGATAAAGAATTGCTTCCATCGATTTAATTTGTGTACTAACAGTGAAAGTGTAGAACAAAATTTTTACTGTTCATTGTTTTATATTTCAGATGTAAAAGAACACACATTTAAAATCCAGTGAACTTTTTTGTTTTCTTTAAGTAAAATTTTAACAGTTGTTACTGGTGGTAAGGGGAGATAAACAGAAAAACAAACTGAAAGAGTAATGTATGCAACAAATACAGTACAGTTGGACATATTCAACCTGCCAGATACTCACACCTTGGGCTAAGTGCAATCTTTTTAAGTGCTGGAGTGGCACCCTTTGGCAGCCTGAGCTCTCTGATGGAAACCCAGACAGTGAGGGTCATGAAAATGTACTTCTGGGACTCCGAATGGCCGTGTTCCATCCTAGCCGCTATTTCCCAAGGGCACTTCTGCATGCTATTACTTCTCTTAATTGTATATATCGACTTCATATTTCTTATAGTAAATTGAAAAATACTACAGATTTTTACCAATATGGTAATAAAGATATTTTTGAAGTTGGAAAAAATGTTTAAACATTCAACATATTACCTGAATTTGGACAGAAATAGAGGGAGAGGACAGAAAAGTAATAGTGATTTGACGCTCTTTCTTACTTTGTGGTAGTTACTGAGCCTGCATTATCCCAATTTTCAGAAAGGTTCAAGTATGTTCTAATTTCCCCTGCACTGTTCCACATAGACCCTTCGGCAGACTCCTAACAAATATATTCCTTGAAGGCCCCAGATCTGACATAAATCTCCCTATCAGTTTTAGCACCTGCTATTTCTAGCCAGCAGGTTGTCTGCATATCCAATACACTAGGTGCTTGCTTTCTCTCTCCTCGATGCTGTTAGTTTGGTGGAAACAGGCCCTACTATAGCATAAAACTAGATTTCATCTTTTTTTTTTTTTTTTTTTTTTTTAATCTTTAATCACTAGAGTCCAAGCCTCATCTTTGCTGTGGCTGTTTAATATACAGAACTACTTCTGCGAAGAAACCTCACAGGGGAATACCTTCCCTCTTTGCTTCTTGCTAAACTGCGTCCTAGAAAGATTCAGTCTGTGGTAGAATGGAGAACAGGTTTAGGAGAGGAGTCTTTGACCATCCCTTGCCAGCCTTTCCATCTTTTCCACAGGGTAGCTTGAAAAAAAAAAAAGGCATGATCTTCTATGTGTGTCTTTCTGTACTGCACTTTTTATTATAAGAGACCTTTTATTACAAGACCCTTGATCAGCAACATTAGGGCTTATGCCCTCAGCAATGACTTTCAGTCATTATTAATCAAATAATTTATATTTAGACAGGGACAGGGCTTGCACTGTAAAAGCAAATATTCTTTGAAAGTTTTTGTGATGGCATGAGGTAGGCAGGAAAGGTCCAGCTGCCAGAATCAAAACCAAGGTCTGCAGCATCAAATTCCAAAGAGTATAAAAAAATATTTTCAGGTTCAATTTTATCACCTGACTAAAAGTACCCTGATCTAAATTAAAGCAGGCCACTGAATTGTAAGACTTAGATAATAAAGTATTAAACCAAAATAATGGAGCACATGAAGTACAGGATTTTAAGTGAAGCTTGACTAAGGTTTTTCATTATATACATGATTTAGCGAAAAATATTACTAATTACAAATGTCTTCAGCAAATGTTAATGTACTCACAGAAATGAGGCCTTCTCGACTGTGCAATTTTATTTTTTTTTAAATACCATAGCCTAGTTTCTTCAGCATGTTTATACTACCACAACTTAATTAAGAGGCCTCATAAAATATATTTTGTCAGTACTTTCCCTTACCAAAATGTTGCATCTGCACATTTTCAAGAATAGCTGTTTCTTATGGTCTTGCTGCTGTCCCCTTAACTGTGCTGAAGAAAAAACTTCCATACATTCATTACAAAGCATACTGACCCAATATAGAAGCTACATGCGTATCAATGCTGAATTTACTCTTAAGTAAGATTCTATATGTGAAATTTAGTAGAACCACGTCAATAATTTGTAATTACTACGTAGTATTTTAGCTTTTATTTCTACAGAAATCTTTTCTGTAAGCATGCTTAAATAGTCTTGACTCTCTTTTAATCTACATACTTTGAGAGTTAGTTGAGTTAGTTTCAAGTCTGAGATACCTGGTATTCCAATGAGGTTGATTAGCTTTTAGTGTACCTGTATTTTAAATGCTCCATCAGGAAAAATTAACTTATAGTATTAACTGCTTTTCTGTTTAACGAACATTTAACACCTTCCTTCAAACTTTTCTAAAATTCCCTTAATGTTTCCCACCCTCCTAAACACTAACACCAGTGATCTCAGTTACTGGAATGTCAAATAGATACCAGAATAGAGAGAGGAATTCTGTTTTCTGCCATATTTGATATAATCCTGGAACTTTAGGTTCCTTCATATGTGGGAAGCTGGGAGTTTCTCCTCACTGAGAAAATGGAGTGAAAGTTTTCTTAAATACTGAAACTCTCATAATTCAGTTGCACATAAATATATACAATTTTTATCACATTTTCTACATCTAAACAGACTTTATTTTAAAGATCAGTGGCAACTTGAAGTGGAATGGAGCTCAGGGAGAGCAGAAGCTTGTAAAAGAGATTGGGGATAGAGTACAGACCTAACCGCTGACCCTGCCTGACCCAGATGTGATTTGGCTA
>NW_009259977.1:292481-296363 GCF_000687185.1 Egretta garzetta
TGAGGAATCTAACCATCACAAAGCACAGTTCCAATCTAATTTCAGGATAGACTGTTACTCTGTGTGCTCCCCCTAAAAGTTTCCATATAGTTGCCCCACCCTGGGAAAGGATGCGCTCCTCTTTCTTTCTCTGCACTACGACATATTTCTAAAAATGTATCAGCCTACTACAGCATTTTCCCTCCTAGAGTCACGGGCCCTGCTATTCTTCAGCTGTACACAAGTACTCACAGCTATGCCTGGGAAGTTTATATACTTAGGTCATTGTGGGTGTAAGAGCCCATGGGACAAATTCCTAAGTGTTATCTGCATCCTATCTTCTCTCTAAAAGGCTGGGTCACAGTTGGACTTTTCAACACTATTTATATTTTATACAGCACGTGGTTAAGAACAAAACTCTTGACACCTGTATAATTTCACCCAGCACTCCCAGAAGTTTCTAGTCCCTCTTCTTGGCAACACAGAGCTTCCATAAAATAGAAGCCATAATAGAGGTCAAATGGGATTTTAAGAAATCAGGACTTCCCTAAAAATAATCACACTAACCCTAGGAAATCTGAAATGCAAAAGAAATTATAATCCACTAACATACAGTGATTATGCTTCATACAGCAGAATTCTTGGACTTTGCTTACTAACTTCACAAAACTAGATGGAAGAAATTTTGCTTAACACAGAACTGCAGCCCTCCCCTCCCAGAAATACAGCAACTGGTGAAAACAGTGCAGAGCCCTGGACCAGAGGAAATTAAGATGAAGGCAAACACAATACTGAACAGGAGTTACAGTAGGAAGATTTAACCTATATGTAATCAGTTGACTTTTTCTGATAAGACCACCGTGGGATTTACAGATACAGTCAGTATTTAGATTTCATGGATCAGAACCTCAGCCGGTAAAATTGATGCAGCTTAACTGAAAGCACTGACTTCTCTGGAGCTCTTCCTAACTGTATTCTCCAAGGATCTGGTGCTAACTATATAGCGTAGCAATGATTTTTCTCAGAAGTGTTTTATGTGGTACGTCTATACATTTCTCCATTATATTATTAAAGATACTTTATTTTTCCTCGATGCTCTAAACTTTAAGGCTTCGTTGCTCTTGTTAGGACACTAATGTTGAGGGCTTTTTCACTATGAGTTACAACATAGCTAATGGCTGGCTGCTTGAATAGTTTCTATAATGTTCAAGTATGGACAAAGTTTCAGAGCTTTCCTCTAAAGTAATTTTATTAAGTCCTCCCCAACGCCCTTCTTCTGTCCTAAATTTAAATATCAAGGCTCTCAAAGAATTTAAACTTTTAGATATTAGTAGAATAACTACAATAAGAAGGTTGCTTTTGCTATTATTGTGCTTTATATTTATATTACTGCAAGATCAAAGTACATTATCATACTCATAGCATTTGAATCACAACACAGAGACAACTAAACAACTTTACAGCCATACCTATAAAATATATTAAATGAAGTAAAAATTACACTATAAACAGAAAGTAATTCATGTGGTATCAAGCTTCAACAACACTGACAGTAACTTCCTTGACCTGATGTGCATTGGGAAAGTATATTTTACTTTTAGACTAATTATTTCCATGCCAGGTTGGTTTTTTTCTGCAGAATTGCTCATTCAACCTAATTACTAATAATGATGCCAAGATAAAGAGGAAGATGCAGATATTCTACTTTCACTTAAATATTCTGCTTTCATTGTCAAAAGACAATTCATCTCCCACGTCCATCATTCCTGGCCATTTCATTAAATTTTCTTTTCTGAAATTTTGAAGCAGGCCTTGGAAGTGTATGGAGTAAAACCCTGCATCAACATAAATTAACATAGCTACTTCTGTAAATATGACCTCACAGAAAACACTACAGCTCATCTTGCCTGCCCAAGCAAAGGCAGCCCCTCCAACTGCCTGGACTCAGCCGCACTCCAGAAGGTCCAGCATTCTCTCTGCCTGGTTGAGTGCCTCACATGCCACCAGATCCCTGCTTCCAGGTGGCTTAACCAAGCCTGGCTGCCAGGTCAGGCACCTCTGCATTGCTTTTTATCTGTGTTGTCTTTGTGCTCAATACAGGACATCTCAGTGTGATTTAGCAAATGACAAGACGTCTCTAACATAATTCAAACTGCCAAAGACAGCAGGAGGCAGAAAAGTTAAGAAAACTCTCTCACTAAATTTTATCCTGCCACCAGTCCACAACTTCTTGAACAGGAATATTATGGTTTAATACCACATACTTTCGCAATTGTGGAAAGCACAACTTCAAGAAAAGGAGAAAAAAAAAAAAAAAAGAAAAAGAAAAAAAATCCCTAACTCTTCTGGACACTAGTGGGAATGTGCATTCCCAGGACCGGTGATATGCCTGTATTGTTCCATTTACTAAGAGAAAAAAACCCAAAAAACTCAAAGAGAAAAATGGTCAACAGAAGATGCTTTCTTACAATCTGTATTCTTATGGAAGGCTTTCCCCAGCAGATCTCCTTCTACTGAACTAACTAACTCATTCAGATGCTACAGGAGAGAGAGACTCCTTTTAGCACAGCCTAATATTAGCACTGTAATGCATAGTAGGGAATGACAAGGTGTCCATACTGCATACAGCGCAAACTGAATTCCTCCATAGCAATGTCTTGCATACGAACTCCCCCCTCTCTCTCTCCCTACCCCTCAAAGACTGTAGAAAGAAAATTTCTAGCAAATCAGTGCTATACTTTGCAAATTAGTATAGTTGTTGAGAAAAATATGCTTATTTTTAATATATTGCCAAAACGTGGACAACGTCTTATATCATAACCAGTGGAAAAATCTGTAGCCCTTTCACCTACATTTTAAAACTGCACATATTTTATTTCCTGATTTATTTTTTAAATCAGAGCTATACAAATATGCTTAGTTCTAATTCATATTACCTGTTGTATAAGTGTAATTTTTCTATGTATGAAGTATTACATACTATATTACACATAGTATAAATGTATTTATCATTAATAATACAATATACATAGTATAAATATGCATATTCTGTGGTATTTATCTTAACGTTTTAAAGTGTAACCTAAAACTAACAGATGAAATTCTGACCACCACATAGATCAATAGTAGAATTCATATCAAAGCCGGTGGCGCAACTGCTCTAAGATTATTTCCCTTTTACTGTGAATAACACAGTCTACACACTTAAACTAAATCCTTGAAGTAGTAATCCAGTAGCTTTACTTCAGAAGTGCTCTGTGTCAGCAATGTAAACTGATATCAGTATGATTCATGACTGCTAAATTAAGGCTATTTTTGAAGTTTTATCATTTATATTTGATTGCTTTTTTAATACTGTATTTTTGACATATTTTTCACTCTCTTTAGGGCAAACAGTACAGCATTTTGAAGTCAGCTTTATGTAAAGAATCAGTATTTTATCCAGTAAAATATGTAACAAAATATGTATTTATTTTGTTGGGGGATTTATTCTTTATGCATATCATGTCATCTTTAAAACAGTGTCTTATTAAAACATACTACTTTCTGATTTCATAATGATTATTATGGCTTACTAGTAACCACCATTTTACCCCCAATAAAGTCTCCTAATATACAGAGGTATAATTATAAAACTTCTTTAGCAATAACAACAATTCTTTCCCTTCAAATTATTTTAATGTTTAAATGACTCTACAAATTATTTTAGAACATCATCTTTTCCTATTATAACTAAAATAACATATATATGAAAACCTCACCAGGATTATTTAAGAATCCATTCTAGAGAAATAAAATGCAATTTAGAGGCTGGTATATGTTTGGTTTAAATGAAGACCTTATGTTTTTCTGCATGCACATGAAACATCCTACAGCAGTTTTCACAAAAATGTTGGTCTTTAA
>NW_009259977.1:296403-297895 GCF_000687185.1 Egretta garzetta
GCCCAAAGGTATATGAAAAAGAATTCTATTTAAATACTTAATCAAATGCTTTAGACTCCTTTGAGGTGGGACACACTACAGTAAAAACACGTAAGAGTATAAATTGCCTTTCTTGATTGATTTAATATACATTGCTATGTTAGGTTTGTTCTTCTAATACTTCCTCACATTGCAAATTACATGGCTTATCCATATAGACTGTATCCAATTCATTCCGTATTTTATTAATGACATTTCATTCCTTCATCTTCTCTCAGACTCTTTCACAATGTTCTTAATTCCTTCTTGCTTTTAAAGCACTCACAGAGGAAGCACTCAGGTTGACAATACTTATGGCATGTGCAAATCTGCCTCTTTGTGGTCTATCAAGTCAATGATCTGAAAACTAAGAAGTCTATAATTAGGCACTGACATGTCCAAAGGAAATGTTATGGTCTATCATGTCACAGGCACTGACCCAATAGACTGAAACAGTTTTGGTCTGTTGGATTAGGAATCAATGTTTTAGTAACTCCCTAACTCCATATTTATCCAGTCTGCTGAATACAACACACTCAAAAATTTTAAAGTCACACCGTCTTTCAATATCCTCTAAGAGTGAAGAAGCCCATATGAACTATTAAGAGAGAATCCCAACTTTAAAAATGTTCACCAATCCTTTTTTCCCCCCTCTTTTTAGAGGAAAAGCATGCATGAAAATGCATCAAAGGAATATATTTATAATCACAGTTATTTACTTTGAACTTTTATTTTAAAGCAAGAAACTCCCAAGTTAAAACTCGTGCTATATAACCTGATGTAGGCTAGCTATATTAAACAAAAAGCAGGAAAGGCTAGTGAAGTTGACATGTAAATGTCAGAATAGGTGCACTGATTTATTTTTTTTTTATTTTTTTTTTTTAAATGATAAGCATTTAATAGCTGCCACGGTGTTCAAGAAGCTGGCAGCAAAAGTACTCAGCATCTTTAAACTTGGAACACTTTAGGAAGCCAGATATGGAAATCTCAGCTCTAGTGTTCCTCTACCTTCTCTCTCCATTTTTTTCTTCATGATTTTCAGCATGGATGCCGAAACAGATTTTACAGTAACAGCCAAGCTTTTTCTTGTCTATGGGCAGTCTTAAAATATGCCTTGATATTACAGTGAAGGAGAATAGAAATTCCAGGAAAAAGAAGTAGAAGCAAGGTATGAAGAATACAGGCTCTGATATGATAAAAGTCATAATTGGCATTTACCATCATTCTGGGACAGGAACCCTAAACTTTTTCACTGCTATATTACCTCAGATGTGAACTAATGGAGTAGTTTTAATAATTACATGGATATTACATGAATACTGATATTACACACAGGTGAATCAAGTCTTCAAAGTATCAGACAACATGTTAAATCTACCAAATATTAGAGGAATGTATTAAAACATCGAAGTATATAAAGTAGCTTTCTGGACTTGGTAGATTATATTTTTATAAAATGTAATTGTTTGCCATG
>NW_009259977.1:297965-319677 GCF_000687185.1 Egretta garzetta
TCCCTACATTAATGTGGCCCCCTGTGTCTCCCCCAAAAGTGGGGTATCTACCATATTTTAGAATGAACCATATTTCAATCATTAGAAAGTACTCTGCAATACATTTTTTATTTCAGGAAATTCCTTTCAAATTGTTCTACATGAAACTCTCTGTTCATAGTATTTTAAACTTTGATTATTTTTTTTCTACTCATTCTCTTTATTCATAATCATCCACTTTTATTTTCTAATCCCTTCACTAAAAGGTACTGTTATGGCTATAACATGAGTCATGTACTCCAGTCATTCCCCAAACTGTGATCTGAGTGATGAATACAGAGTATGAAATATTAATATGATGCCAGTGATCCTCTGGTTTGCCACAGATCAGATAAAGACATACAAGCCTAACAGGTAGATGCCCAAATCCATTACCTCTCTGTAATAGCAAAGTGAATGATTATATTTTTATTTGCAGTATTAGGGAATAAACAAGCTTTAGCTACCACACAGGATAACCAGGAAAAACCTAGAACAATCAAACATCACCACATCAAGCCAAAGTGTTAAATATATGCTATATTATTGCTGTTACAACAGCTAAACATAACCTTTGTACCTGGCCAATATGCTAACTGATCCTTTTCATTCTCAAAATTTGAGTAGCTCAGGATACGGGCTATATGATCCTTGCTTATGTATCATCTTGACCCCCAAACTTCTCCATTTCTCAAGATTCAGCTTGTATAGCAAAATTCAAAAAGGTTTGAAGGTTCCAGCTCAGAGTAGAAGAGTAAAGTTATCACTATATTCTATTCCTTTTCCTCTTCCAACCAATTACTTTAGAAATTTAAACCGCGTACAGAATCTCTTTTTCCTAAATCTTACAAAGTACAATCACGAAATGGATGAAGTACTAAATTTTAAAGTATTTATACTTCTACAAAATTATTAAATGGAAAACTAAATTCTGACTGAAAATGCTATTATATTTTATAGGCTCTCAAACCTTTCATTTTAGTATATATCACTAGTGAGATCCTCAATAAGAGAAAATAATGTGAATAAAACTCTAGTGGTTTTCTTTGTTTATTCATAAAACAGATATTAAAGTCTACAATATACAAAAAACCCACTTCCATCTACAGACGCTCTCATTTTAAGGGTTATGTATCTTTATTCTTCATTCTAATTTTCATTCTTTAATATGCATGTTTCCAATTAAATCAAATATGCATCTATTCTATTTTAGGACAATCTGACCAAAAATATCAAGTATTACTCTGTACTACTTGCCCAAAGAGAACTGGAAAATATATTAAATTGTATCTGTGTAGACACTAATACTTTGACAAAAATGAATACTCCACATAGGAATGTTAAACTATTAGAATATCAGGATTTTACCGGGAGTAAGATTTCAGATCTGGAAGATGCACAACTTCCATAGGACAAAATCTCCTGTCTCAAATTTCATACAAAATCCTATGTATGACCACAAAACATGTAACACAAACTGGTAGTGAAAAAAAAAAAACCAAACCAAAAAATCTACAAAGTGTTATGCACAAAGGATTTTGGAATATGCCTTATTTCCTTTTAAAAAAGATTAGTGAAAAAAAAAAAGAGGTCAGCTTCCAGTGGTGAGGGATCTAACCCAGACAACAGAGAAGTCAATGGGAATCTTCCCACTGTTAGTAGTGAGATTTAAATTTGACACCAAATTATTAGAAAAAGGGAATTACACTCAGAGCAAAATACCTCTGTACCTATGTATGTGTGTGCACCCATGTGTGTGCATGTGCATGTGTGCGGGTGGGTGATGGATGGGGAATGTGTGTATATATATGAATACACAATCATACATATATAAACACACATAATTATCATTATTAAGTGAAACAGGTTAGCAAGCAGTACAAGTGAAATGACTCTGCCTTTCAGGCAAGGCTACTTTACTGTTACTGGGGTTTTGTTTTATTATACTACCATATACACGTTCATAAATAATGCTGACAAAGTTAATATGCAAGAAAGGAACAATTTTCTTACTCCGATCAAAGATGCAATAATCAAATCATAAAACACAAAACCAATAGCCAATCAATGTGAATAAGTCTGCCCATAGGCTTAATTCAAGCAAGCCATTCACTGAGCTATGTGATGGATCTGTCAAATCCAATACAGCATTACAGACATACTAGCAACATCAAGTGAACATGCAATGACAAAATGAGAATACGCCCCACTGCCATGCTTTGTCTTGTTCTACCTCATAAATATAAAACTTGATGACTTTGCTAGTTTCTCTTACTTCAGACTTGGACAGAAATCTAAGAACTCTAGTTTTATTTGTATTTTTAAAAATATTACATGAAAGCTGAATAAAAGCTGTATGAACATTTTATTGACATCTGATTTAGTGTCTTTTGCACATCCTTACAATTATTTTTTCCAAACACTCTCAGTTTAAAGAGTATGGCAGACAAAGCTCCAGAATGGTGAAGAACATATGTAGACCAGTAGGTCCCCTTTTGTCAGTTATAAGAATTGGAAAATTTATCAGAAATATTTTAAATATTGGAAAGTTAAACATGATTTTTTGGATTCAATTCTGCAAAGAGCTTCAAATCTTTAAGTGCAATTTAGTATGATGACAGATCACAGGGTATAAAAATCCAATTCTAAATTGTTGTATTAATTGATTATATTGCTTCATAAATAAAACAAAGTGTACCTTTTGTTTGTTTGTTTTGTTATTTTACTTTTACAATTCTAAGAAATGACTGAAGAAATCTGCAAGGTCTACCTCTGCTGCGACGTTGTTTTTAGGAATGCATGAGTTGTCTTAACAAATACTTAAGGGTTTGTGTTCATTTTTTCCATGAGATTTCCTGGCCACCTGATTCTTCCCTATGTGTCTGTTCCTTGCCTATTTCCAGCAATATTTCCTGCTGTGACAAACAAGGATACCATTGCATTTCTTCACAATAGAGCTCTCTTACAGTGATCATTACCCATTGACTTGGTGTATTGATTCTAGAGTCCCAAATCTTTCTATTAACCTTTATTTTTAATTTACCAAAACATGTCTCCAATCTAAAGATTTCCTCTTTCCATCTCCTGACTTAAGAAGTATGTCAAATATGGAACATTGCCATTCATCATGTATATGAGCTGTGATTAAAAAAAAAAAAAAAAAGCTTTTTTGATTTTTAAAATTAATATGAAGTAATATTTCCATGATATGTCACTGCTTCAATAGCACATACTCACTGGTCCTCAGTTCATTTTCTGGGCATCGTTTACACATAAACAGTAAATAAATATATTTCATGTGTAATTAAATTAAAAAGGGGCTCAAATCAACACCAAATAAGAGTAGTGTGTAAGGAGATACAGAATCTTCAATACTGTCAGAGGACAGGAGATTATTACATTGAAAGAAAAAATACAAGCAGTTGTACTGAACTGAATTTCAGCACTTTCAATATTAATAATTCACAAAAGTTGCTAAATTAAATTCATTGAAAAATGAAAAGTTAATCAAATTAAGCAAACTGTTGTTGCGAGTAATCAGAGGTATCCATGTTTGCACATAGTTTCCCATATGCAAAGAAATGTTTGAGCAGATTGGTTTGTTCTCTATGCTGGTTTTAGGATTCTCCTATAAAGAAATTCCGTTACAATATTTGTAATTAAGACAAGAAACCATACTCATTTGGGGGAAGCAGAACAAAGATGAGGGTTAACCACATTTAAAAAGAGAAGGTAAATTAAAAAAAAATCCATAAGATATAAAATTCATTTGAGATACTTGAAATTATGCAAGAAAAGACAGGTTATTACAATTCTAATTATACACAAAGTGTATCTGAAAATCTGACTTTTTTTCAAAAATTAATTAAGGGTTGTAACAACTGCGTTACTACTGATGTCGTCTCAAGCTTCCTTTACAGCCTTTAAGAGCACTATCTTCTTAGACAAATCCTTTACTTTTTTTGTCAGCATAACTCTTGGTGATGTTGACTCTCTACCCACAGCAGAACATGTGACCAACTGATGTTTTATCTAACAGCATTTGATTTATTTTATGAGAAAGTACATTAATTCATAATTAATCCATTTAAAAGTCATGTTGGTATTGTTCAGTTTCTCTATGTAACATACAGGTTTTCAGAAATTAATTTATTCATAGGAATAAACACCCTATAAAATGATGCAGGGACACCTGAATGATATCTGGCAAAAAATGACTAACCACAGGAAGTTTTTTATAATTTTGTCCTGTCAGCTTAGTAATTTTTTAGAAGCAGGAATTGTTTTGCATTCTAAGCTCACAGAAAAAATACTAGAGCTGCGACATGCTAACACACCTTTGTGGAAATGAAATGAAACTACTGAGTAGCACTTCACCTTTGTAGGTTACCCTAAGTAGAAATAGTACATCACGAACAAAGTGCATACAGCACATATCTAGTTGATAGTACTGATCCAAAATTAATAGAAAGTAACTTGCTTACCTGTCTGACACAGCATGCCTCAGCCACACATGCAAATTATTTTATTCACATAACTTTAAAAAATATATCTTCATTTCCCAGGATAAGCATTTGAAAGGCAAATATGCATGCATAGCATTATAACATTCATACCATGGTACTTTGTTCTAAAAATACAGAATCCATGAACAGCACTTCAATCTAAAAATAGTTCACTGAAATTTCTTAATCTGTTGATTACTTTAAGAAACAGAAACATTTCAAACAATGTCTCATTTAGCATCTAAAGAAATTTTTCAATACATATTCAAGACTTAAGAAATTATCTCCATGATTCCAAGGGAAAATTTTCTTATATGAGGAATTGAGAAGTGTGACCTTACTTCTTGCTGCTATTGTGAAGCAAAATATATGCATGTATCTGTCTTTCACAATATACACCCTTCCTTTATGACTGTACACTCTTCAAGCACTTGAAAAGCCTTAAAGGTAGCATAGATTTTGTTAAGGGTACAGTTTATGAAGAAACAGGATATTCTTTCTTTTCATTACATAATCATGTCCACGTACTGCAAAGACCTAATGTTACACCATTTGACAAGATCCTATTCCTACTGAAGTCAAGAGCAATTTAGACATTGACTTCAAAGGGGTCCCAGTTTTTATCTTGCAGGAAGACAATTTATTTGACATTACTTTTAGTTTATAGAAGTGAAGTCTTTGCATGTTTCTCTTATACTGGTTTGCCCTGGATAGTTCAAGCTTAGGCACACTTCATTCTCAATTTCCACTGACAAAAACAATGTCAATGAGAATTGAGGGCACTCAATAGGTTCAGGTTCTAAATCAACTGAAATAATACTCCTAAGACGAATACTGATCTTTAGTAGCAGACCATCATGAAGCTGTACATATATTTATCTACATTGTGCAAGGGTCACAGGCATTAACTGGATGATATAGAGCTTGGGAATGTGCACATCTCATGCCTGATTCTCAATTAAGGCCTAAAATCTCTCAATTTATGGCTATTCATGGATTACAATAAAACAGCCTGCTTTAGATATCACAGTTATCTGCAGAGCAACAAGACAGTTATGAGACTTCAACAAGGCAAATTTATAGAATCATCTTCAACTTCCACTGGTCAAATATTTATTAGCAGTAAAAGAGGTCTTACCTGTCACTGTAGGCAGCTGCAGTGGCAGTGGCAGGCTGGGCATACCGGTAGGCAGCATAACCACCCTGAAACACAAACTGACGCTCTAACTGGATTGCTACAGCACCTTAAATAATATTTTGCAAAATTTAGCAACAACCAAAAAAGCACCGTCATGCTGTAAGTTCAGTTAAGGGGCTAAATACATAAGAAATCATTAAGCAAAACTTATCACCGCATGCTTGTACTTGTTAAGAATTGTCCCAGGGATCAGGAGAAAGCAATGAACTGTAGTCATCAACAAGTTTTTTTATAAGACAATACTGTATTTTTCCACAAGTTTTCAAGAAGCAATTGTTCTTATGAATGAGGTGTGTGCATATTAATGAAGCGATGCTGAACTCAAAAGAAAAACTCAGCTAATAATAAATTTTTTTTGTACAAATATGATTTATCATGTCTGGTTGATTAAACCCATGAATTCATGCACTCAATTAACACTTAATGTTACATAGGTTTCCAATTTATATATAAAATTATAATGAAGAAGCAAAATTCTCTTCTTCCATGAATTAACATTCAGTTGTATGTAACAGTAATTGCAGCTGTTCAATTAAGCAAACAGGACAAACAAACACACATTTGAAAGGAATTGTGTGCAGTGATGCATTGATTATCAAACTGTGAAAACAGCAGAGCTTCCTGTTCAATGGACCATGGTGCTATATCAACCATTTCAAAATGATCTCAGCATGCCAATTAACAAACAGAGGCCAGTCTCCACAGATAATGCAAACACAATTTATGTCCCAATTAGAATTCACCACCCCACAGTCCTCTGGGACAGGGGACTTTGGTATTTCCTTTCCCACCTTCCCCCACCTTAACAAAGAGTTGAATAAGAAAAGTATCGGATCACTCAGCTTTGAATAAAATCCACTCTTTTGCTAAACTGTTTGCTTTAATGGATTGGGTTTTTTTTTCTTTTTTTTTTTTGGAAGTCTGCATTCACACAAGATATTACACTGAAGCATGAAGAATAGGCTACAATGTGTCAACCTTTACTGTAACAGTTGCACATTTTTACTGCAGGAACTTTTGTGGGGGTTCTATTTTGATTTTACAAATAAAAATTCACTCTTTTCAGAAAAGCAATTTCAACTACTTTTACAAGCTATTTCCCCATCTACTATTTTGCTTGGTGGAATCACTTTCATCCCTAACAGGTGTAAACCTTTTTTTGATTTGAAGATTTGAAGCAGGCTGGGTTTGGAAATCAATCATTCAGCTGATAATGCCACATCACCCTAAGAATAAACATATGTGTTACATATCCTGACAGCTCATTAGAAACTCCAGGCTTTGAATTGTCAACTTATGTGAGGAATATTCTTTCTGGCTTTTTCAAGAGCTCACACAGAGAAGAGTACATTTACCTCCCCGCGCCTGGTCAGCTCCCTGCCAGCAGCAATTGTGTCACACAACCACGGGGATAAGGCAGGTGCTTTCATGACACTATATATGCTTTCATAACACTATATATGCTTTCATGATACTATATATGCTGTCTCTTTTGCAGCAAGCTGCTTCTCTGTGCAAGCACAGAAGCATTGAGACGAAATACTTTCTCATTTCAGATCATTTGATTTTTATAAAATAATAGAAGGCTATTACTGTCAAAAATGTATAATAGGCACATATTGCTTGCAGGTAGGTGCATACAGGCAATCAGATGTCAAATAATGTCACCTAGTGCAAACCGAGCCAGTAAGCAGTGAGGCTGAGAGATGATCATGCAACCTGCACACTTGGCCTGGCTTCTGCTACAAGGAGAAAGGTGAGAGGCTATACAATATTTATCTGTTCACCCCTCCTGGTTTTTGAGTGCTAAATATAGCAACTTTTTTTTTTCTTTCATTTCTTTGTTTTTCTTTTTTTCCCTTGAGTGCTGATATGAGGGAGTACAAATGGTAAAAGTATAAAGATATTAAACTTGTTTTCATGATCCAGTCCTGAAAATGTGTGGCAGACTGCAAGTCGTTCTGCAGCATGACATGATTCTGTTCACCATGTGTATGACTCCTTTGCTTGTCCTGTAGTCCACTTCTAAATCCCCTTATTTCAATGTGAGAGCCGCTTCATTTCAATCCAGCTATGCACATAATGACTCCCCCCACAGAACAGAATTGAGAATGGGCCACCACGAGAAGAGTCAATGGTTCGATGTTCTTAGGCTGTTCACATACTGGCTGGTCTTAAATCTGCAGATGGTAGGCTCTGTGAGGATTGTTTTTCTTTCCTTTATTTAACTATCACTAACAATTGGTCAGTCTGTGAAGATGGACCCTTCTGTGCTCCCTAAATACAAGAGTTACATTCCTTTTCTACGTTACGTTTTGATTTGCTTTCATCAAAGAATTGCTGCTGAACAATGAAGCTCAACTCTGAAGTTTATTAAGATGCTTTTGTACAAATATGTGTGAGAGCCCTAGAAAGACTGAGTCTAAAGCAATAAAAAAAAAAAAGAGAGATCAAAGTTACTGAATTTGCCTGAGTTCTTTGGAGATCTAAGATGCAGGATGCATTTGTTTATGAGGAAAATCATAACTCCCTACCAGCCCATGTCATGATTTCATATTTTTAACATAAGCTATCATATAAATACAGGTAAAAACATTCTTAAGCAAATTATTTTCATGGGGCTTGTGTTCTGCAGTTCTGCTGTGGTACTAAGTTTTCTTATTATTTTACTTCAGTTACTTCAGATGATTTACCATTACAACAAGAAAATACTTGAAGGTACACTTTATATTGGGAATCAGGATGGGAATCCGATTCAAACCCCTGAAATCTAAACTTCTGTGACAAGTTCTACTTGACAATTTTTCTTGAATTTTGAATTTGGCGATATCTTAGATGAAGAATACACTAGTAATATTCACTACTTATACACCTCTGGAGTAATATAATAAATATTTATCTTCATGCCTTAGACTATATTGCAAAATAAAATATTTAGAAAAAATTATGTAATAATTACATAATAATAATTTTCAGTTCCTATGTTTTAGAAATGTTTTAGGAATGCTTCTTTTTCCCCTCACTAAATGCATTCGAACAGAAAGTACCTGACTGTTATGCTTTAAGTTATTATTTTGAAAATTCAGCTGGAATAATAAATTCACCTAAAATAATTAAAAAATATCTACTGCCTTATCTGTGCTCCCATATTTGCTACTTCCAAAAGAATGAAAACACTGTTAGAGTAGCTCAAGTTGTCTTAAAAAATTAAGTATAGAGTCTATATACTCACCATCCAAATATAGAGCTATATTTCACTGACATAAAATACTGAACAGGACACACACAACAGTAACTGTTGTATTTCATGGGGTATAAAGAATATCTGCGATTTTGTAATAGAATCTGGAAAATAAAATGCAACTGGTAGCCTATTCTTATAATTTATACACAAAGAATCCATTTTCTCACATAATGATTTGAGTATTAGTATGATTTTACGAGAATCTACATTCAGCGTAATGAGTTTTCTCCATCGGTCAGCATGTCATACCTGTGGTAACTTATTGCCATACACAGGCTCTTGCAATACTGCTCTATAAAGAAACAGAAATGGAATGATTTGAATGAGTAAGGAAAGAAGGATGGAAAGAAACATGGAAGGAAGGAATTTAGACAAATTCCCCAAAGCCACTCATTACAATTTTCCTTTCAATGTTTTATACATCTCTGTGGCTCAGGCAAATTGAAAGAGAGCAGTGGGATCCTTGGAAGATCAGTAGCCAATTGTTACAGAGAAATCTTAATCAATTTTAGAAAGAAATCACAGAATTTTTAGATAAGAGATGACAAAATGGGAAGGAACAGAAAATCAAATGCATCTGAATTTTTAAATAAAATGTGTGTATCTGTAGTAAGAATAATTTCCACAAAAACAAGTTATACAAACGCACATCTATAGATTACAAAACAATGTATACATGTGTGCACCTCCTCCTAAAATACTGAAATTACTTTTAATCTTGATCTCAGATCTACTGACAGTGTTTATTCTAGACACAGATAAACTAAGTGACACTAAATGATGGGTATTTTTTTTTGTTAGTTCTTATACTAACATATTTAATATTCTATGTGAATGTTGATCATAGTTTTGCCTCTATTTTTACTTTCCAGACCTCCTTTCACTCAAGGATCTCAAAGTATTTTGTGAACGTAAGTTAATCAAGGTTCAAAACCTTCTCTAGTATTGAGAATTACAGCTGCCTTATGAGCTAAAATTAGAGAGATGAGATTTAAAAATTGCATTAATTATATCCAGCCCTGTAGAACATAGTAGAAGCAGTCAATTTTCTTCTTCCTCCGCTCATGTGATAGTGAGGTTTAAACAATATTTGTTCTGCTCATGGAGTAGAACTTTGACTGAGAGATTTAAAAATAAAATATCCACTACCTCTCTGCGCTGGCTCAACTTCTGGAACAGGTCTATGGGAAAGGTTCACGTTATTTCTATATTGTGCTCTCAGAGGTATCTGTTGGCTCAGAGAAGCTCTCGGTAATATATCCAAACTGCCACCAACTGTATTAATTCCAACCAAATACAATCACCAGGGGTGATCAAGCTTTTTTTTTTTTTTTTAATGTAGTGTTTATATCACAAATAAAGATCAGAGAGATGAGAAGACATTTCATCACTAGATCTCAAAACTTTCAAAAAGGTACCATGGAGCACTACGAGGAGCAACCCACTGCTCCTTGGGGACTCCTTTGCCCTTGGAAAAGTAATTTCTCTGCTTCTTGTGTGAGTCACAGGACATGGCACATCCCACCATTTACAAAATACAAAAATCTTTGGTTCTTAAAAGGAAGACTTCAGTGCTAACTGCATATCCTTGCTTTTCACCCTAGAACAGTGCCTTTCAGGCTATCTGATTACATCAATGGACTTCTAACTAGTATCAAGGGAATGGTGCTTAGGTAATTATATCTGCTTTTTCTGTGGGAAATAAATGTGTCCTCCACCCTCGATACCATCCTACCTTTGAGCTAAAGGAGATGGCAGTAGCTATTGATAATCTCGTTCCATACCCCTGATCACAGAGTATGCCTTGTTCTTGATCAGCAGCTCAAAAAAAAATCTCAAACCTATGCACTCAAACCTATACAAACTAATGCACCACATTAAGCTGTCATGGACTCACCAGTTGCAGTATGACAGGTTCAGAATCCTAAGACGACAGAAAATCTTGTGAACAGTAAGCCTGACTAATGTACATGGTTAAACTGCATTACCAAGGGACTTCTGAAGCTGGTGATGGCAGAGTTTGGAAGTTTCTCATATTTCTTAGCCTTCCCACATTTGAGGTGTGGATCGAAGACCGACATGTTCTGAAAACATTCTTTATCACAATGGTAAAAAAATAACAGATCTAAGATAAAGCAGAGCAACAGTGTAGAGCTATTATTCTAACTGCATATTTCTGTGTCTGCTACTATTTTTGCTTCATTTTGGGACGTGTATTTTCTTATTTTCACAAGTGTCAATCTTCATCTAGGAACTTCTATATGTGCTGGCAGGCAACCTTAATTCTCTTTTAATGACTTTTTCTCTTAGTGAATCAATACTTAATTTTAAAAGGTCTTCCTTAGTTCCTAATCATCTCCTTTATTCTTCCTACTCAAAGGCACATTTAAAAAGGAATTCAATAGTTCAGCTATTTCAGAGGCATTATTACATTTCATGTAGAACTATATGAAATATAGAATATCTTATATTACATCTAGAATCACAGCTGTTGATTTTTCATTTTAGATTTACTTTCCACCTATTTTGATATCCCTATTCTCTCCCATTTCTCTGGTTAGTATTAAACAACTCTGGGTATTTGCTGTTCTGGGGTCACCCTGCAGTTTTCACCCAGCCAGTATCTTTCTGTATCTCCCATCCTTCCTTTCCACAAAATTTCGCCATCAAAGGCTGTATTGACAGCTAGTTATGAAAAGACTGGCATGGTCCATATTACTGTTGGCACTCAGTGTAATCATATCAGAACAAAACCCACTTTGCTATACTTGTTAATGCATATTTTTGGTCTGGCTTTTTAGTACTGTGTTACTTTTGTTTTGCTTTCTGTGGTATTTTTAAGGTTCCTTTCTCTCCAATCTACTATTAAAACCTACATTGTTTAAATTCTTTCCCACAAAGCATTTGTTCTTTCACAAAGCTTCAGCTCTGCACTTAAAATGAAAAGCTGAGTAGAACTATGTCATTTAATAAATAACGTGGTCCACTGTGAACTAACACACTAAGAACTAATACACTGTGAATTGTAAGGTTTCCTTTGATTTATGCCAGTTCTCTGTCTCCCTCCCCTGCAAACTGTTTATATGCAAGAAAGGACAAATGTAAAGAAAAATGAATTATAAAATAAGAAGCTTTATACATTATAAAAAACACTTAAATTTCCAGAAGAGTGTTTTAATTCTGTCAACTGCTGTAAAGGTAAACATTCTGCTGCATTAAGAGAACTCAGAAATGCAATCAGAAATACAAGGTTGCACCTGAGTGAAAACCAATGCCAATACACTAGTATAGTTATTCCATTTTCTAAAGCACATGACTATTGCAGACAACAAAATTGAGGCTATACAAGAAATTAGTAATTTCTTTGGTATCTTCCTCACTGAAATCACTTTCCATTTGGAAACAAAATGTTCAAGTCTGTGAGAGGGTGTGAGGCCACCTAAAAATAATATTGTCAATCACGAAAAGAGATATTTCTGTTTTTCAGCAGCAGTGGGTTCCAAAACTATGAACTGTTACATTAACATTTAGTTCCCACCTATACTACCACATTAAGCAATCCTGAGAAAGACATCTTGTTGCCTTTCAGATTTTTGGGTTGGTAAACTGAGCGGGTTGGTAAACTGAGCAAAATGGATGTCATGTTCTTTTGACAGTTGGAAGAAATACGAAAATTGGAAAACACACTTGAAGAAATTCCACCCTGTACCATGTACCCTATATAGCTTAAAAATTCAGCAGCAATGTGTTAAGGTGAGATTACAGCAGCACACTACACTTGAGTAAGCCTTTGGCAAATGGGTGATTCTCATGTTGTAGACAATATGTTACCGATAACATCACTAAGTAAATAAGTACACAGGGAAAGAATTTTAGCTAATGCCAATTTATTTTAAATATCTTTTTAAATGACACAAATTAATTTTCAGATAATTATCAGCCTCTTTCTGCCCCATCAGAAAAACAAAACCCACTTCATCCATAAATTCAAATTGTTTTCCTTCTTTATATAAAACATTTTAAAAAATCTCTTCCTGTGGAAATAGTTCTAAAAGATTGTGATAATGAATACAAGGAATGTTTTCTAGCACTACCTATTGAATTTTTAATATTCATACCAATTTCAACTCATCCATCTCTTTGTATCTCAGCAGAGACAATACAGCAGAAGCACAAGTAGGTTAGAGGGAGTTGTCTGGTGAAATAAAGATACCTGCAACTTAGGACCAGATTGCTTTATCAAAATAACAACAATCGTGAAAGAGTACTGGAGTATCAGTAACATAATTTACATCTACAAATTAAAAAAAAAAAAAGCCTGTGAACATAGGGTATAGGAATGAATTATTTTAGAAGAGTGAAATTCAGTCTTGACCACCTGAAACCTCTTGCATACTCAGACATGTGGCCTCTTTGTAGACATTCAAGGTAAAAAAACTTTAGTACTGTAAGAAACTTAAAAATGTATTATTTAAAAGGAAATTAGTGACTAATGAGGTGAAGGCGGTAATGATGGATCCAGGGCTATAAATCCTTACTAACAAATATAAACACTTCCTACATCAGAGCAGTCTCTACCCCTTTCATTTGAATTGAAATAAGTGGATTTTAAAAGAGCAGATGGAAGTCTACTCAGTACAGACAATACACAGTCGTATCTTAAACTTATTATGTAATTAAGCTCTACTATTACCATGGCACTTGTGTATACCCAATGTTGCCTGGATTTGGGAAATCTATCTCTCTCCATAAAGTATTTGCATACTTTAGGTATTAATAATATTCAGCTTGCCTTGATTTTTAAAAACAAGCTTTTGGGGATTTGCAGAAGAACAATTCTACTTTATTTCTAATTTGAACTTCAATTTTGAAGGGCGACGCCCCTCCACACGCGCACACACATTTTTCACATCTTTTTGCATTCATTCAGCATTTGATTGAAGAGTTAATTCAGCTCCACTGAACAATGATAGATGTAATGAACAGAAAGGTCTTCCAATGTGAGAGATATTCTTCTCAATTCTTTCTGACAGGCAAGGGATGGTAAATAGACAAAACAGAGTCAAGCTAGGCAGCAACTTGTAAAAAGAATGACTCTGGTAATGTAGAAGGACAGCATGCACATCAATGAATACTTACATAAATGTCTGCACCATAAAATCCATCCTGGTATACAACACTGCAAGGATGCACACACAAAGAAAAACATCCATATTAGTGCATTTCCACATGCAAATGCCACCAACCCCTGCACAGCTGAGGTTAGTCTTGTCACAGGAACTGGGGAAGGGGGGGGTGGGTGGGAAGAAAGGCACTCTTCACATTGGTTAAGGAGGTTGGTAGTAATTATCAGAATTGAAACTGTACCAAATACAACGTCTTGCCAAGTATGCCAAATGCTTAGTCAAAGAGAGACAAAGCATGGCAGGATCAGACAACACTTTTAATAAGGTTTTGGTTTGGGTTTTTTTTTCTTCTTTTTTTTAAGCAACCACATATTGGCAGCATTTTTTTTCTATAAAAATTTTCAGTGGTCCAATTCTACAATAAGTTTTAATACATTAACAAAGTGCAATCTCTTAAACTATTACTTTCTGGTCCTGCAATTACGTCAACCCTCTGAAACAAAGTGGTAGTTGTCATTACTTAGATGGAAAACAAAACAAAGTTCATATGGTGAGAGGAATGTGTGAAATAATTATACTCGTGGCATTCTCCCCTTTGGGTCAAATCTCAATACCCCAATGTACACACGGATGAGAGTATTCACAGGTACTGCATTGTTGGCTTGATACACATTTCCAATAGTGACAACAGGTCTGTTAAGAATGTCATAGAATCACAGAATCATAGAATGTTTTGGGTTGGAAGGGACCCCTAGAGGTCATCTAGTCCAACCCCCCTGCAGGAGCAGGGACACCGCTAACTAGATCAGGTTGCTCAAAGCCCCATCCAACCTGGCCTTGAATGTTTCCAGGGATGGCGTTATTCTTACAAAAAAAAGTATTAACCTGCCTCACTTTATCATTTTACAACTTTAGCAAACATGCCCATGGTTCTGAGCTCCCCTGCACTTCTGGTTGGATACATTACTACTTATCTGAAAAAATGTAGTATTGTTATACTGCTGTTCACAGTTTGCCCACAGACTGCTACGTTTCAGCTAAGACTGTGAATAGCTCAAATTTTAGATTCTAAACCCTTCAGGATAAATGACATAGTATGACAAAGATGGTTTAAATGATGACACTAAATAAAACTGGAACTACACAACAGTGGCCTACCAATTACACACATTACGTAAGTCCTGCAATTAATTTGGCAGTTCTACAACTTAAAATGGGTATTTCCAATACCAGAATCAGCCCAAGCTGTTTCGAGAGCTAAATATGAGAGCACATAATAAGTATTTTGCAACAATATTTTCAATTTGGGAATACTATTATCTGGGAATAACAGTTATTACCATGCTTCTAGCCTAAGCTGTTTTGCAATTCCAACAAAAATTTTCATGTCAGAAATATAACTGATCTGTTGAGGTCAACGACCAAAACCCAGAGGGCTGAGCTGGTACATGTCTAAGTCAGAATCACTCGAGAAAATCATAAATATGCATACATGCACATAAACCACATTGATAAGTTTTCTATGGAATAATAATGTGTGAAAACTCGGCTGCACTTAAATCACAGTGTCTGCCATTTGCTTCACTAAGGTCAGACCTTGATACTCATGTATTTTTCCATTTATTATGTCTGCAGAGCAAAATATGCCAAACTTTGTCTACATTGGTAGCATTCAGAGACCTTGCTATTTACATTGTAGTGCACCTCCATTTTGATTTTGATATTCTGGTTATTTTAAAATATTATGCTTTTCTTATACCTGTTTGCATGTAAGAAATAAAATATTCCACATGACTGTGAGGTAGAAGTAAACAATCAAGAACAACACGGAAGGAGTTTTAGGAGATCATATACAAATGATACAAAGTTTACTGAAGATGAAGGCCCCACAACCACATCCCCCAGTTCCTCATATCCCTGCGGCACTTGTGCTGGGAAGAGGTGTAGGAGTTGGGAATGAAGGAGTCAAGTTGAGCCTGGAAAGAAGGGGCAGGGAGCGGGGCAGGTGTTTCAGGTTCTGTCTTTGTTTCTAACCATCCAGCTGCATTTTAATAGGCAATAAATTAAATTAATTTTCAAGTCAAGTCTGTTTTGCCCATGATGGTCACTGGTAAGCAATGTCCCTGTCTTTATCTCAGCCCAAGAGCTTTTCCATCTTACTTTCTTGCCCTATATTCTTCAGGAAGGGGAATAAGAGCGCAGCTGGGTGAGGATCTGGCAGCCAGCCAAGGTCAGCCCATCACAGTACATTAAAGCATAGTACTTGCAATTATGATTAAACAGTGCTATTCATAAAATAACGCTTTTGAGAGAATATGTGTCAGAAAGGGGACACTTTTTCTTCCTCCTCTTGGTGATCCGTGGCTATACAGTGAAGATGTCACAAGATTAATAGGGGCTGATATGCATTCTGAGTTCCCAAGTGCAGCTGGTTGTAATCTTGGATATGCTACTTCATTCACCCAGGGCTTCCTTTTACATATAACACTCAGTCATGAACAGACAGAAACTTATTTTGAATTCTAATTATGCAACTGCTTGATAAATATTATACCGGAGGAAGTACCCAACACCAAAATGAGACATGAATGCATGACTCTGTCCTTAAACATGGTCAGTATTAAGATGAAGTGACAGAATCAGGTAAATGAGTATAACATTCCCAAGCAGGACATGCACTATGAAAAGATACCAGCTGATTTTATTTTATTTCCTCCATATGGTCTTGTAGTATGATAGTGATGTTAAATACAAAACTTCCTGCTTCTTTTGAAGTTTGAAGAAAAATTACTCTTCTCATTTTCATAGATTTTCAGAGGATATTTTCTCTATTCACTGTCCTTGTCATTTGTTGACTCCTGTGACTGAATCTTACCAGTGGAATCAAATCTATTTTCTAACAGCACCTTTCATCAGAAGGACAAAGTGTAAAACACCAGAAGCTATGTTTTGCTCTTGTGCTTTTCTTTCCTTCAGTATATAATTTCCCAAAGGGTAATTTGCTTGGCTTATCATCCCCTTTTCTCTCACTAAAGCTGTAGGCAGAAAACAGACAATACATCTCAAGCATGGGAAAAGACTGAATGCATCACACAGGGACCCATCTCACCACAGCTCCTTTTACACTTTATAGTAAAAAAATTGTCTTGGCAGACAGATAAATCTTGAGTTCCTTGTAAACCAACACAGGGTCTGGAAATAGCCACATTATTGAAATCTGAATTACTTCACCCAGGAATGGATGATACATTAATGCACTACCTGGAGGCATTAAAATAAGAACAACAAATTTGGGGATTTATTCAGTTGTATTTTATGATTTTATAGTGCTAAGGAAAACTCAGAGAAGAGAGAAATCTTGGTTTAGTATGAAAAAGTGAATCTAAATAACGTCATATGTGGCAATCATTCCCTGAAATTATTTTTCCATAAATATGAAACTATTTTCTCATCAACTATTATACATCTGCTTTGCGTGTTTTATTTTAGTCTCTGTGCCTTACAATCATTTTTGTAACTATATTAAGACAAACTCTTTACTAGTTTAGATTCCACCTTTATAATATCCTGGGAGGACTACATCTGTCTTCATTATGATTTTTCTATCCTTATCTTTCAAAAGGATTGGGTTGAATAATCTATCAATGCCATAAGAAGACAGTCCTTGACTGCACAAACCTTAGTTCAATAACTTCATAGCAGCTGAGTATACGTGGCCTTCAGTCATACACACAATCTGCACAAGTTAACATAAATAACCTAGGGCAGATTAAGTGCATGGAGCGATTGATTCAGTGTAACAAATGGGCATTACAATAATGATTTCATTCATTGCAATAGGAATCATAGCTATAGTTTGCCATTTTCCCTCCATCACAACTGAGGAAGAACTTGAGAACAAAAGCTCTCTGTTTTCTGATTGCCAGGAGGGTCGCCTTCACTGTCCTACACACATTGTCCAGTTTTTAGTCTCAGAAATCACAGTATATCTTTATGTGAAACCTTTTCTATGAAGCCTTCATGAAACAAATAATAGAAGAGATGTAATTACAAACTTATTTAAAATAAAGCAAAGAAAAGACTGAGATTAAAGTAACACCTTTCAACACTGTAATAACACAACTTTCACCATTGTAAATATAGAACTCAAACTCTCGTATGAGGCTGTTTCAACTTTTTAGAATGTTCTCTAATTCCAGGTTCTTGTCTTTCCAGTTTCAATGTATTCTGCCTCGAACAAGTTATATTATCTGCTTTGGAAAATTAACTGAGGGCATTGCTGCAGAGAACAAAGCTGGAAGACATAAATCACCATGTGCTGGCAAAACACACTTTTTGTTCTAACAATTGCACGTATAGAAAGCACAGAGTCCAAAGTGCGAGGAAGTTTCTGTGAGCCCAAAGAAATGTATTGGAAAAAAATATTACCATAGTAGGTGTAGTAGCTTATATTAATTATCCTTCTTTCTTGAGTTCAGACTAAGGTGTTGGAAAGTAAAGTTTCTTTTTCATTTTGGATCTGTTAGAATGTAGCACTTCAAAACAATTATTGTAACCAATGGGAACAGGTTATAAATAGTGTCTGTTACTTCTCTTCCACCCTCCCCAACTTCACAGTTTTACTTAGCGTTGGGGTTTTTTTTAATTCTTCTTTTCACAAAGAAAAAAAGTATATGGGTATCCCCTGCTTTCCCAGGAAAGACACCAGAAGTGGAGATACGGACTGAGAGCGAATTCACAAGAACTGGAAGGAGTGGAGGAGAAACATGAAGACAAGATCATCACACAGTAAACTTGTGAAGAACTTGAGGCAAATGATACTGGAATAGAAGGGCTTCTCATTAGTTTTACTAATACTGCTGTCTACTACTATTATCTGCTATACTACCAGATATACAGTGACATTGGCTTTTCTAGACAGCAGGATAAAGATGGAGTGTCATGATCATGATCTTTTACTCTTTGGTGAACGATTTTCAAGAATGCTGAGCCACTAGTTGCTGCAGAGTTCAAAAGCAACTACAGGTATCAAAATGAGATCACCTGCTTTTGGAAGCTTGCCAAAGAGAACAAAACCTGCTTCCTTCTCTCTTTTGGCAATGTAAGTACTGCCAACTGCATCCAAAATCTGTCATAAGAATACTTTTACTAGTAGCTTCTGCTTTATTAGGACATTTCTTACACAATTAGTAGGCACTTTGTCAATAAAAGAGATAATCCTAGAAAGACAAAGACAAGCCAGAAGACATTGTTTTTTACACTTTTTTTTTTTTATCATTTAAAAATTATTTTGTAGAAAACACGATCTTAGTATCCAGACAGAAGCCTGCGAGAAAGGTCAAAGAAGCAGTAAGCTCAAATCCTCCCACGTGGAAGCCGTCCCAAGACATAAAGTATGAAAGGATTTTAGTCAGCTTAAAATATAACTGCTTTGCTCCTCAACCAAATTCCCAATCTTGCTGTGACGTTCCCAGAGAGCCCCCTGAGATAAGCAGGCAATAGCTCATGGCTCCACAGCTACACCCTTCCATACCGACAGGCTCTGATCTCCGCGCACCTTTCATGGCATACACAACACGACCACCTCTTGCTTCTTTTCCTCCTGCAACACAGTGTTGAAGCTAAGCTCTCCATGTAATGTAGATCTCCAAACTCTTCAAATTCCAGCATTCAGTTTTCTCCCACAAATGAAGCTTTCCTCCCTCATTTCAGTTTCAGTAGGTTTTTAATGTACATAAATGAATTACACATATGAAGTTATGAGTAAGCTGCACATCATAGTATTTCAAGGAATTAGAAATGATGCCACAGATACTAAAAATGAAGTATTTTCCATGAGCTAATAAAAAAGATACTATCTCCAGGAATTAGTGAAATGCCTCACTCACAAGCAAAGGATCCATTAATTATTTATGTAGTCCTACAAATCTCATAAACACTGATTTAATTTTTAAATTACATGTTTTGAAGCATGTGTGCCGTTCTTTGATTTATAAGAAAACAATGGCCTTAAACATGGTTATATCCAACAGTTTTCCTCAGACCTATGAAAATGTGCCAGATTTGCTGTCTGCAGTAACTGTGAGGCACAGCAGGAGAGAGCTTTCCATACGAATCATGCCAGCTTGTTTCACCAAATGACCACAACATCTTCTAGATTTCCTTACAGCCTGGGACACATTGCCATGTTTTAACTTTGTTGACAAACAGTTTCTAAGAAAAGGTCACGGTCAGTATCCAGCAGGACACCAGTGAAGGAGAACAGCTAGATTCAAGGGGGACTGAATAGCAAGAAGGCGTTTGTTACAGAGCAGGGAATCCTGAGGCAGTGCTGCTGCGGAGATAAACACTAATGAGCAGCATGTCCGACTAGTCTAAGAAATACATGTTCTTAGCCTTACAGTTGATTTCCAAATTTAAATCAAAACGATTCAGTTTCAGTTCCAAAACTCTGTCATACAAACAAGTGTGAAGACGATTATTTCAGATCAAGTATTATACTTTATTTCAGTTATAAGATTTCTAAAGTAAATGAAATAAAAGAAAATGAAAAAGGCAATTTCAACCTTCAGCTTTATATTTTCCACTTACATGTGGGTTCTTTTTTAAAAGGAAAAGTAATATTTTTCTAACTAAACACTGCTGGAATTTAATGTAAATCTATATTTAAAGTTATATCTGTCATTATACAAATTAAATGTCTTTTTTATTTTTTAATGACTGAAAATATTATAGTATGAAACTGTTTACTTGGCTCTGAGGCTGGGCTCCTTCCTTGAGTGAAAAATGAGAAATTGCTACTAAATGAATTGTGAAATAGCATTCAAAGCTTTTTCCATTTTTCTTATCAAGAAATGATATTCCAAGTTGTTTGCTTCCTTCTGTAAGTTGATTCATTCTCTGTGATCTCTTTATTATCTCTGTAATTTTCCTTGACTCCTACTCCCATTGTGACTGAAAACCCCATTCTTATAATTTATTCTCATCGATTAAGGATTTTTTTCTGATGAAAATTCCTTTTTATTTCTTTGAGAGGTCACAGTACATAACGGGAGAGCACAGAACAAAGCACTGCAACACAATTCCGAATTGTACTACTGTATCAATGAAGTTACTAGCACAAGATCTAATACACTAGGCCAAAGAAATTCTTTCAGAATAAAGATTTATTAATCCAACCGTGGATCAGTGCAATGGAGGCATGTATTATTTCTCCACTGACACAGGAATTATAAAAGTCAGAAATTTCTTTTGTGCATCAGAAAGCAGTGCCTTACTATAAAGCATAGGTGGATGGAGAAAATTAATCCTGACTAATATGTGAACTAACACCTATCTAAATTAAGACAAAGCTTACTAATTGAAACTTTTTGCAGGGTCAAATTGTGTTAGAAAACATACTAACTGGCAAGGTGAGCCCTGGATTACTAAGAGTTCATCTCAGACAGCTGGAAGTCAACAGAACAATGAGAAGATGTGACTTCTTACTGATGCAATGCATGGCTCCCTCTGAAGTCAGCTTTAAAGACAGGTCATGAAGGTAGCAGGCGAGATCTGTCCAACCTAACTGTCAAACCATCCTGCAGAAGAATGTAAGAGTGCTGGGCTGACCTCTTGGAAT
>NW_009259977.1:319719-331317 GCF_000687185.1 Egretta garzetta
CAGGAATTCACCATGCTTATACATTCAACTTACTACCTAAAGATGCTGAAAGGAAGCAGTGCAATTACACGAGACTATATATGTATTACACTTGGAAATTTAATTCATCCTGCTGAGTCACTGTACTAACTAAACTATAAAAATCTTGCGTAACACTGTTGCGGTTTAGCCCCAACCAGCATCCAAGTCCCACCCAGCTGCTCGCTCACCCTACTCCCTGGTGGGATGGGGGAGGCAACCGGAAGAGCAAAAGTAAGAAAACTTGTGGACTGAGGTAAGAATGGTATAATAATTGAAATAAAATAAAATAATAACAACAACAATAATAATAGTAATAAAAAAATCATAATGAAAAGGAAAAGAAGAGAGAGAAAGAAAACCCAGGATAAAACAAGTGATGCAGCTGCTCACCACCTGCTGACCAACACCCAGCCCAACCCCAAGCAGCGATCGCTGTTCTCCAGCCAATTCCCCCCCAGTTTCTATACTGAGCATGATGTCATACAGTACGGAATAGCCCTTGGGCCAGTTGGGGTCAGCTGTCCTGGCTGTGCCCCCTCCCAGCTCTTTGTGCCCCTGGCAGAGCAGGGGAAGCTGAAAAGTCCTTGCCTGGTGTAAGCACTGCTCAGCAACAACTAAAACATCAGTGAGTTATCAACATTCTTCTCATCCAAAATCCAAAACACAGCACTATGCCAGCTAGTAGGAAGACAATTAACTCTGTCCCAGCCAAAACCAGGACGGACATACACAAAGAGAACCTACATGTGGCCCCTTAAATTAAAGCAAATTTAAGTTACTTACTGCTCTGAAAGTATTTACTCATTTTGCATATGCTTACAAAAAAAGTATTGTCTAATTCAAAAACTGTATCGCACATAGCTGGTGTATATTTTCTTTTATTACTTTATGACTTTGTATTAAACTAAGGTGTTATGTTCATGACATCATGAAACTGGCAATAACCCATGTTATCTTGCTATATATTGTACAATGTGTTCAAATATAAGAATTTCTTTTTAAACTAAGTAGATATGGAAAGAGTCCACTTTCTTTATATGCAGTATCCATTTCATAGCATATCCATTTTATATGGATATATCATCAATGCATATCCATTTCTAGTAGTGGTAATATTGTTTTGCTTATTAAATTAACAGTATTTTGCTTATTAAACTACACAAAACACATAAAAAATAGAATACACTTTTACAAAATAACCTGATTCTGTGGCATCATTTTATATTCATTTTTAGAATATCTTATTTTTCTGAGGTGGTAACTGCCCAATGTGAAGGAATGGTCAAAGTGCCTGTCCTAAATATCCCTGAAAATTCAGTTCAATGGCTGACTGACTAGATTTGAAAACCTGTCTAGAAAAAGACATGTCTTTTGGCTTAATAGAACAAAGGCTTAATGAGAAACTGCAGGAACTAGTGAAGGGCACCCATCTTCTACTGTAACGAAGCAGGACAACAGGGTTGTAGTGCAATCTTGTGTAGTCTCCCTTATAAGGGGACATCCACAGTGAGAGCAGATGAGCTGTGGAACAGGACTTTAGTGAGGGCCAAGAGAGTGATCACCTTCATCCAAAACTGCAAACCCTTCCTGACCCTTTCTCAGAAAGAGCTACAGAGAGACAGCGGCATAGCTACCACAAACTTTTAATGACAAAATACTATGCTGACTGACCTGGGATCTGCCAAGTTTTCTGATTTTCCAAACTTTCCAATTTCTTAACAGCTGAAAATCTTTTGACAATGTTAAGACTTTTAAATATCACATGCAGTATACACACCCTTTCTGAATCAGCATTTACAGAGCTACAAGGAGAATTTGTTTCTTCCTTCTTTCCCTCAAAAATATACCCTGAAAAATATATATGTATCTTCTGAATTAACAGAAGATCATGGAGATTCTAGAAATTATTACTATGAATTTCTCTCCTTTGTTCCTTAATTTTCTACTTGGTTTTAGTAAATGTAGGTCACCAACAGTGAAATCTTAAGGTATTGTTTAAGCAATCGTACTGAAAAACATGTGGCCCTGAGAGAAGCACCCCAAATCTCTACCATGGTAAAGATGTCAACTAGAAAAACTAAACAGACTCAATAAAATCAAAAAAAAAAATAAAAAATACACCACTAAGCCTCCAGGTCCAGAAACAACTTTCAGTGGATGATTTGAAGAAAAAGAAGTTAACTTGATCCAACCTCCTTAATAACCAGATGTTTGCAATCATCAAAAATATATCTGTAGCTGAAACAATTTCCCTGTTCCAAAGCATACGGTTTCTAAGAATATTTACATAACAATATGTGACATCTGAAATGCTTAAGGCCACCAACCATGGCAGTACAAATTACAGTCATTTTTCAATACTCTGTGCAAGGTGCACCACTTCCCGCCCTGGGATTGGTTGCACGCTGTGTTGGTTTCTGCGCTGAGACACAATCAGCATGCACCACAGTCACAAATCGTTTGTAGCCTTTGCAGATTCATGCCGATAGGTAAAAAAAGGCTGATCTCCTTACCCGCCGTAGGCTGGAATTGGAGGAGGGGGGGCTGCTGCACGAAACGTGTTATACACCGTGCGACCTCGGCCTCTTAGATGTGCACCTCTGTAAGCAGCAGCTGCAGTTGCAGCAGGGTAGGGAAATCCTGGCACTGTGTAGAAAAAAAAAAAAAAAAAAGAGGAATGAATGTAAAATATTCAGATCAATGTAGTGTTCTAACACACAGGTAATGTAGCAGCATGTTTGTGCTTATATTAAAGCTTGCCTGTAACTGGATGAGGGAGTTGCCAAATAAGTAAATCATTAGCCTTTTAACCAAAGGTCTCATCTTTTTACACAAAATCTTTGTATGCAAGCAGAAGACAGCAAACTGGGAGTTTAGATGGCAGTCTCATAGGTGGCTCTGATTCTCTTAGATAACACCATTAAAAATCATGTTGACTGTTTTAGCCTACACTGCTAACAGGAGACTCTTGAGGTCCACGTCACCCAGTTCAGGCTCAAATTCGTAATGCCAGAGACATTTCTATTACATTACTGGATCTATCTTCAGCAGTCAGCCCGGCTTTGAGTGGGGATGAGACATCAGACCAGGTGACCTCCAGTGAACTAAATTATCCTGTGATTTTACCCATCTAACAGAGCTTTACTTTTGTTCAAAAGTTGATTATCAACCGGGTCTTAATTATGTACCAAGGGAAAGAAAGACAGAGCACAAGTTTTCTCAGATTTTGGGGGTGTATTTTGTTCATCACAGTACGCATTACTTCTTCAAAGGCAAGAGTTGCATAGTTTGGAAATATCTATATAAATTCAGATAATATCCAGACCCAATAGAAATTATTTAGACTTATAAAAAAGAAATTAATTCAGACATTTTTTTATTTTCATTGCAACTAATTGTAAACACTAATTACCATTCCATGTGACTCTTAAAATATTTTAATCAGAAACTGAACAATAATACAGTACTACTAAGAGTGGGGTTTTTTTGTGAAATGTCTGTAAAACTTCTCTCTTCATAAACATTTTCACTGAAAAATAAAACCAGAAACTTTCCACTATATGTTCTCTGTCAGTTTTTTAACCAACACTTTGTGACTTTATTTCTCCTTTGTACATATATTGCTGGCCAATTCACCAGTGAGACAGAGAAAATCAAATCCAGCTCTGCTGGCACTCAGGTTACTTCAGTTGTGTTTCACTGTGTTGAATTTTTTTCAGTATATAAATAAAGAGATAAAATAAATATTGCTTAGGAAAGCCCTAATAAGAAGCAAGCAAATGGAAATAATGATGTATAAACCAGGAATTTTTTCAAGTCTGAAATATGAATTTATTTCAATCCACATTTGTCTTTCATCTGTTTTAGTATTAAGCTTTAAAAGACTCCTTGAATTTGAAAAAGCAAATGAAAAATTCGCAACTTGTAGATGTCACTGGCTGAACGCACAAAGGAAACACTGTAATTATGGTGACTTCTCCATTATTGCCTGACTACTGTGGCTTTGGGGCTTTGCTAAGTCCTTCTCACTGACAAAAAGGTTATACAGTAATTCTGCAAAGATTTACATGACTGTGATACACCATCAAACAAACTTATGGCAATACAATTAAGTTAAAATAGCCTTTTTAAAAGTGAAAATACCGTATTTTTATTCTTCTTTCTGTAAAAAGAACGTGTCAAAATCAGGAAGGTGAACTTACAGAACTCAATATACTGTTGATAATTTTGCAATCAACTGCATTTAAGAAGGCTTAAAGAAATAGTCTTGTGGCAAGTATTTTTTGCGGGGGGGGGGGGTGAACATATATATCATATGCTTGGAAATTTGGATGCTCTAAGTACTTTTGCATATGCAACAACACTGAAAATTGAACAGTATAAATACAGCAGTACTAGAATCATAAGAATATAACTTTCGTCCTTTTCCTTTCCAAGTAAAAAGTCTTGCATACAAATTAGTACAATGTGCATATGAAAAGATGAAAGAGAATTTTCAGTGGACTGAAGATATAAGCAAACATTATAGTAAGAAGATGTACAGATTGTGGCGTAGTTCCTCTGATAGGGCAGACTGTCACCCCCATACTAGCAGGTAAATAAAAGGTGCAATGCCCTAATAAAATTTCACAGACGAAAGTTAGCAATAAATGAGAAAAACATGAGGGTTGGACATCATGGGTGTCATCATTCACTTCTGTCCCTTAGAGAACGTATTTATGAATGCCACATGCTGGAGACTTCCTGCCCTGGCTTAAATTACATGATGCGCACTACATTTTAAACTGTCACTTATCACAACTGTTATCACGTTTGTTACTTCTGTAAGAGAAACAGTGAAGTGGTCTGGTACTCTTCAGCATGGAAAAGAAGTGACTGTGGGAGCTACAGCAAAGCTCCAGAATCATGAATAATAGAGAAAATATGAGCAAAGGTGGCTCTTCACACAACCTCTATGCTGCCATGGAACTTTCTCCCACTGGATATTATGAATGTTAAAAGTTTGTATGATTGAAAAGGGTGAACAGTTTCCCTGCACAGAAACAGCATAAAGACATGACCTCCGGTTTATAAAACCACTCCAAATCATACAAAGTTGACAGAATGTTCAAAGAACTATATAGCTATATGCTAGCTCCAGTCCTACAACCTTTACAATGCAGCTTTTGCTCCTTTCCAAACATAGGGTACTGGACTAAATTAAGAACTAATCTACTCCAGTATGATTATCTTTGTTATCAGAGTGATGTTTAGGGGCAGTCTGCCTGCATTAGAAAAATTACTCCTTTCCCCCTTACAAGATGGTTCTTCCTAGAAGTAAGTTTCTCCAGTAATTTGAGAGTTAATTCAAGCCATTTTTTTTAAATCATGCAAATAAATAAATAAAAAGAAAAAACCCAACAAAACAGTGCTGAGAAGAGTTTGCTTAAGAAAACTGGGAAAAATGGACTTGAGAGTCTGGGCAGAAAAAACTGGTGTCTGAAATGGTGAATATCTTAAATTATAAACATGAAGGCTGGTATTCTGCAGCTAGCTTTAAAAACCTGTAGTCTTTAGGGACATTCTTAAACTACCAACATTAAGTGAAATTTCTCTGACCTAAAAGTCATTGCAAAAAAATTAATGAAGTCTGACAACCTTGGAGCAGTTCAGACAACTTCTTCACTTGCATGTGCATCTGTAGTTCTCTACATATTGATAGAAAACACACTTTCACAAGAAAAAACAGAAGCAGCAGCAAAGAAAACCAAACAAATTCAAAAAAGTCTAGGCTCAAGCAATGTGAGGTATCTAACAATGTTGTGAGCTTGCAATACATGGCCTGGAAACTCCTGCTTTAAGATCTGTTTCAGCAACTAATTCTTTGTCATTAACATCTACATTTGGCAATATGTAAAGCAGTTAAGGAGTCTTCTTTCAGTGAAACACTCAGGGTCTTAGGCAATCTTTTTGCTGTACAACATACTGTTTGAAATTAACTCACCAAGTCCTCCACACAGCCACAGACCTCATATATGTGTGTGAAGAATGGGCCTATCTCTTGATTTCAGAATAAATGAGTAGATATAGGTTTGATGAAAACAAACTGAAGTTCTGCAGAAGTTGTATAGGAGACACTAGGGATAAATGTCTGTGAAAGCATGAACTCCTAAAGTGTTTTGGGAGCATTTTTTTTCCTTTGAATTGTACTACTCAATCCAGCTTTACCACAGACATTTTAAAATACATATTTTGCAATAATTGACCATTTATCATAAATACTCTTTAATCTTCATGGTGGTCACAGCTTGGAAAGAATTAAAAGAAAGGCTGCTGACCTTCAACCTTTGACAGTGAATGGTTCCCTACAAAGATATATCACTGGAAAAGCAGAGGGTCCGATCAATGAATGAGTAAAAAAGAACAGAAAGTATTTTTAAAAAATATTATTGAATTTTTATGAGAAAGAAAGCTTTCATTTATGAACAAGGAGAAAAGGCTAGAAGATAGAGATAGCAGGAAGACACACTTAGCCCATAAGTGTTTACCAAATCCAGAACACATAATGGAGGCTCAGCATTCATGAGTACAAGACAGTGGTTTCTTCCATTTTCAAAGGGATGTTTTAGAATGAAAAGCCTGAAGTAATTCAATTGTTTTGCTATGCTTGCCTTGCATTGTCCTTAATAAAACCATGAAGCATAAAATGTCTAGAGTAAAGCAAGACTCTAAAAAGCTTGTAGAAGCAATTATTAGAAGGTAGAGCAATGATTTGGAGTTCTGTCAGGAAAAGGATAAGACATGACGGAAACTAAGCCTGAGAAATGCAGAACTAAGAGTGGCATTGCAAAGTCTTATGATCAAGTGAGGTCTAACACTAGAGTTTACATAAAACAGAATTATATCCATCCTAAAAAAATTTATTTGGATCAGTCTGAAAAACAGAGTATCTGAAAACATGTCTTCTATTTCCAGGTAGTAATATTAAAGATTAAGATCAGAAGTAAAATAATCAACAAGCTCATGCCACCTTAGATTTGAGTTCAGCAAAAAAAATTATGCTACTTCAGCCCGGCTGAGAAATCAGACAGTTAGGAATATGTAATAGCCAAAGAATTTATTTTGCTACCAACTTTTTAATATCCTCACCCCAAAATAACCAGCGGAAGTGGCACCATTAGAACACAACTGAAGAATGGACTTAATAAAAACAATTTAATGAAAAGGACTCTCCCATCAGGAATCATTAAGTGCTATTAACCAGCCCCAAAAGTAATGACTATACTAGCCAAGAGGGGTAAAGATTTTAATGACTTACAGTTTGTAGGTCAACCTTCCTTAGTGCCTCAGTACCAAACTGCTGAAACTGTTGGTGAAAATGCTATTATAATGGGTTTGCAAATATGTTTGACACTCAGCAGGGAAGCATCTGAGTCTACTTCTAAGCAAAAGTACCTTAAATTTATCAAAGTCATTTGATAACTGGAATTCTTCTGATCTGTGATAGAGAAAAGGCAGATTTCTCCAACTACACATTGACGATATGAGGTGATAACATGAGGGTAAAAAAAAAAAAAAAAAAAAAAAAAAAAAGGAAGGCTTTTCTAAGGACTTTATATAATCAAATATCAAGCCAAATGAACAGTTTACATAGTCATCTAATAGCCCTGTCAGCTATTCAAATATGAGTGAGACTACAAAAGCAACAACAAAAAATCAGTTCCTACAGTGGAACTGCAGTTTCACTTTTTCAAATTAAAAAAGAATGAAAACAATATGCTGTGGAAGTGCTTGGCTTTGCTTAGTATATTAGTCCAAAAGCATACAAATCACCTTGTACTACAGCCTAAATGAAAATTTTTTAGGAACAGTATGTTGGTAAGATTTCTTCTTTAAAATTATTTGTTCTATTTTCATATTTAAGAGAATAAAATAAAATTTTTAAAAAGTATTATTACAATGAATATTGTCCAAAAATTTCTCTCTTCTGAATACACTTTGTAAACATGCCAACGCTGACAGTGCATCTCCTTCATCAAACTTCAGTTTAGATCTCAAACATGAAATCTGGTCAGCAAATTGCAATGTCTAAGCAAATAAAAAAGCCTTTGGAATTAACAGGATTCATGTTAGTGTATGATTTTATATCGAAAACAAATACGAGCGTGAGGAAACGAAGAGGAACTTAATCTCTGTGTTGACAGATGAAATTTAATCAAATCTTAATTTCTACCAAAATATGTAATATAAGCATTGGTTTCATTAATTTTTTAGTAAATGAGGATGACAGCTAGGTGTACTTTCTGGGCACGCCTTAGAAAACAAAGACTGAAGAAACAAGCACAAAGCTTGAATTCCCAAAAGGAGGAATATAACCTGGTAAAAAATAATTAAGGGTTATACACTGTGTATTAAAGTTTTAAAGCTTTGGGATAGATGGAAGAGTAGCAGATGCAAAAAACAACAGGGGGCAGATTTTGTATCAAAGCCATAACAATATACAGCCATTTTAATGGGCAATTATTCTTTGCATTTGTGCTGTGGTTTGAATTTGTATGAGTGCCATATGCCTCAAGAAAGGTGTGCCATCAAAATGGATGAATGGATCTACCTCTTGTCACTCCTAATCTCTCCTCCTTTGTGCAATCTATCAGGTCATCCACCATCAAGACTTTTCAAATGTTTTATGGTGACGAATTTTAATGCTATATCATGTTTGAATCAGTTTATAACTAATTTACTGCAACATAGTTTAACTGTTATAAAGGCAGGGACACACATCTACATTATTCCCATAGTGCAGGAGGATCCCTGTTGAGGAAACACTTGAGAAGTTCTGGACAGTAAATTAAAACCAAAGAGATATAATGGGTAACATGCTAAGAAAGGCTAAGCAGAATAATCTATGGGTTATTATCTGAGATTTCTGGAACAGAATCAGAAGTTTATGTCGATGTACAGGACTAGGGGCAACGGGTGCAAACTGAAACATAAGAGGTTTCAGTTGAATATGAGGAAAAACTTCTTTACTCTAAGGGTGACAGAGCACTGGAACAGGCTGCCCAGGGAGGTTGTGGAGTCTCCTTCTCTGGAGATATTCAAAGCCCGCCTGGACCAAGTCCTGTGTAGAATGCTCTAGGAGAACCTGCTTTAGCAGGGGGGTTGGACTAGATGATCTCCCGAGGTCCCTTCCAACCCTTGCGATTCTGTGATTCTGTGTAGTGAGTTTTCAATTCACCGTAACTGCCATAAGTAGTAATACTTGGCATTCTTTAAAGAATTATAAAAACTATGTTAAAGGGGATGTAAATCTTTGCATTTAAATACACAGTCCAAAGTACAATGCAAGTAAAATTTAAGCTCTGTTACTACAGATTTTAACATAAGAAGGCTTTTAAATTATACATATACAAATATATATATAAAATTGGATCCTTAAAGTTTCAGGGTGACAAAATCTTTAGTAAGTTCGTGACATTTAAAAATAGAAATCTGAAAATACATTTTTTCATCTGTCATTTTCATGAGATGATTATCCCTGGGATCTAGTTGTGAATTAACTGAATTCAAAGGAAATCTGCCATATATGTCAAATACAGTCACAACTGGTCACTTCTATTACTTTCATTCACAATCTATTTATTTTTTGAAACACACACTTAACATTAGTAGAACAATTATTTCCTTACTATAGTACAAAAATATATGTCAATATTAAATACTGTTGTTTAGGAATGAATAAATGTGAAGTTGTTACTTATAGGGCATTCTCATTTGAAATGCATTGAAAAGGAAAACAAAAATCTCTAATTAATGTACAAGTCTAATCACCATTCTCCACATGGAAGAGTAATTTTTCACTGTTCATTTGCTCAGTGTAATCTCAAAACTGACATAACAGAAAAGCAATGGCCTATAAATCTGCTCTCATTTGTTTCTTTAATGTTCATATTCCATTGAACTACAGCTGCTTGTTGCTGCAGTCTATTACAACATGCAAAACTGTCGATAAAAATGTTATGAAAGGCAAGATGTGTTTCTTCATGGCTCTGTGTGCCGTTTATTTTGAAAAAAATAACAATAAATGACTCCTGGATTGTCCCTTAGTTTGCTGCACGCTGGGCGATTAGTGATTAATTACCTTGCTGCAAATTGACATGGCACAAGGAAATTGACACAGCTCTGATTAATTAACTTTTCATGTGAGACAGTTACTTACAAAACACTGCACACACTGTAATTGAATCCCTTTACACAACACTACTGCATTAAGTTTCCAGTCAAATCCAAATTAGCACCAAATTTTACATAAATTTGGTGAAACTTTTAATAAGGTGTACCCTGAAAGATGCCGTAAATATTTCTAGAAAGAGGATAGACAGCTGCTTTAAGACACTGTTTTCAACTATTTCATCCTCAGAGATATGAAAAATAAGATTTGTTATATTTTTCCATACCAAATCACCAACATAATCACATGCACTCAAAAAACATACATAAAATATTTCAGTAAAAAGCAACCTATTTAATGTATTTATTCTTATGTTAAATTGCAGGAAGACACTTAACTGTTCCAACAAAATTTGTTATTTGGTTACCTTTATGTTAATTTTTTTCCAGACCTAACTGATCTACTGTTTCACCAATGGCTTGCACATACTGAACTCACTCTGAGTTTTCTTTATATTTATTTTAACTATATATGGAATTATTCTTCTCTGCCCTCCTTTGTTTCATCTCCTCTAATATACCAATAAACAAACCGCCATTGGTTTATATGTATATTGATACCATTATATGCCAGCAATTTATAAACTTTGGAGCAAAATCTTGATGCCAAAGCCTGGAAACTGTCTCACCTTTTTGTCTAAACTTTTTCACTGTGAGGGTGACTGAGCACTGGTTCAGGTACCCAGAGGCTGTGGAGTCTCCATCCTTGGAGATATTCAAAAGCTGTTTGGACATGGTTCTGAGCAGCCTGCTCAAGGTTAGGCTGCTTGAGCACGGGGGCTGGACAAGGTGACCTCCAGAAGTTCCTTCCAACCTCAGCTATTCTGAGATTCAGTCATTTGGTGTTTCTGTGTTTGTCAGAAATTCTCACATATCTGATCCTTCTTTTACTGGACTGCATATGCAGCCACCTGATACCTCAGATATCAAGGGATTTCTCTTAACATGCAGAAAAAAATGGAGGATGTGGAGGGATAAAAAAGAACAGATAAGATGATTAAGAATTTTTTTGTAAAGCTATGTTATTACACTAACCTGCAACTTTGAATAAAAAAAATGCTATAATTGGTGGTCAAATTACTTATGGTGTACTTAATAACAAAATAAGAGTACTGCATAGTTGATGTTACAAAGAATACAAGTAGTTGATGTACAAAAAATAGTTGGCTTTTTGCAAAAGAAAAAGCTCAGTAGGTAAAAACAAAACCCAAAGCAACTAGAGCATAAAGGAAAAGAAACAGTAGAGATCAGAGAAGCCACATCTGATCTTCAATTAAAGAACAATCTTCAAATATAGGTGATCAAATTGATCAATAACTTGTCTTGTGTTCCTGGTTGTTGGACATCTACAAGTTCCAAGCAAATGGA
>NW_009259977.1:331370-337011 GCF_000687185.1 Egretta garzetta
AAAACTAGATGAAGAGTAGCACTACTATAAAGAGATGACAAAATTCAGCAATTTGAATGTTTTTGGAAGTCAGCTATGTGGTGACAAGAAGTTCTGTCCGGATGACACAAGGATTACTAAAACTCATCAGAACTATTAAACTGTAAAAAAGAACACTGTTGGAACATTGATGGGTTGGGAACAATTTAGGCGGGAAATTATTGAGATAAAAAAAAGCTATTAACCTAATCCAAGCCATAATGGAAAAAATTGTCAAAACAAAGCATTGCACCTGCAAAGAGTCATATAGATGTTACAAATGTAAATTCCTCAAAAGTACTTACTATTTGTGAAATTCAGGTTGCAGAATTTTGCTGTATATAACATGGCTTTAAAAGCCATGACTTAATAGTCACACAGTGCAAGAAAGAGCGACACTAAAGTAAGTCTTTATTGAAACCAAATCTTACAGGCTAAGCTGAAAACCACAAAATTAACAACTTCACATCCAACAGACAGAACGACTTGAGATGTGTGGTCAACTGTGTGTACCTACCTACTAAAAATCAGTAACACAGCATCTAGAATCCAAAGCTAAGGAAACATCAGAACCTTGCATCTGGGACTCTACACAAAGGATCTTATGTACAGTAACATCACAGAACACAATAAAAAAAACCCCAACTAAATGTAATTCTTGCTGTTTAGCTGCATACTGAGAGGAGTAAGTCCAAACAAGCCTATTGTCCTAACTCATTGGCTAGTCACGAATCCTGCCAGTGGCCAAGTGCCGTATCTCCATTAACAGAGAAGCACTAAGGCACATGACATGCCCAGCTGTCCTTGGTCAAACTTGATTTTTATTATTTGAACTAAAGGACAAAGATACTCTCCACAATTTACTATTAAAAATGTGTTGTACACCTTTCCAGTCATCTCCCACTACCCAGGTGTAGGATGGTGTATAAGTTAAAAAGAAGTCAGTGGCACACAATTCAGGATGTGTCAATCTTTATAAAATCTTAAGCGTGCTAGTTCAGACACGCTGCACTTAAAACCACTTAAACCCATGTTTACAGATTCTAGACAACTATAGTCCATCTTACTGATGACTTATGAGTCACCATTTAAAATACAGATAGACAGAAAGTAAAAGGACAGTTACTCTTAAAATAGTTACAGAAGGACAATATATAAAGGCACAGAACACAAAAAATGCTGTAAGAATTTCAGGCAGTGCTACCAGAAAAACCCCAAAGAGGTTCCCTTTATAATTTTAAAAGGCTGGTACTTAAATGAAGAATATGACATAATACCTATGAATACAATTTTACTCAATTTTGTTAATTTTGTATTATCTTTATAACTATCTGACTTAGAAGTCGGTGGAGTTATACTGCATTCAAATTTGTGTAACTTTGTTCAAAGCATGGTTCCATCCAATGGGCCAAAATACTGTTAAAAAAACCTTCTAAAGACATTTCAACAAGAGATTACATCAATATTTTTCTCTGGAAGCAATACATGATTTTTCAACCTTTTACACTGCTATACACAGGGGAAAAATCATGGAAAGCAATTAGTAAACTTCCCTTCCTACTTATTATTGATATCTTCTTTATTTAAACTTTCATGTAAACCCACTGTATTTTAACATACAGACAAGGAAGGGCACTTTTCACATTATTCCTGGTTTACTACCGGGTGATTCTCTTTACTTTATAAATAAAAGCAATTAATTAATTCAGGAAGCACAATGAAAGAAAGTTGGACTCCTAAATGTTCAGTAATGAGGTATTTGTAACCTGGAAATGATATGTGTGATTGGGCTACTCAACTGTATGGACATTTCCCTTTTGGCAGGATTTTTGTACTGTTTATTCAAGAATCTCAGTCCTACAATGGTTAAATGGGCTTAATCACAGAACTCCTCTGCAGCAGTACTCTACCTTTTTTCCAGGAGTACTCTACCTTTTTTCCAGGAAGCAATAACAAGCAGACAAAACCACAAACAAGTAAATACAATCCACAAATATGTATTTCCACTGTGATGAAGTGACCTGCCATTCCATTTTAGTTTATGAGAAAACAGACCAATTAAAAATTTAGCTTGCAGAAACCTTTTGCATTTAATTTGTAAATACACTCACATAGGCAAATTATTTATACCATAGGAATACTCAATCTTTAAATTATTCCTGACCCATATACCAATTCAAAATAGCACGCTCACTAAACAGTCTCTCCCTTACCAATAACAGTAAAATCACAACAAAGTAATTAATAAAAACTACAACAACAAAATCAGAACAAATTAATCATCAATGTCCATTTGAATTGAATACGGTCAATCGTATCTTTCTTACAAGCCAGAAAAGAATATAGCAAATGCCAGGAGCACCTACGCTTCAGTTGCTTGGAGTGTCAGGATCATACTATCAGAAGACTATCACCGTCACAATATAATTTTCAGGTAATTACATGTGTGCAACAGATTAAACCTGACAAAATCAACTGAATCAAGGTTTCTAAACTGAATGTTTCCACTAATGATTCTGATCCGAAGCACACTTTAAATCGCCTTTTTAAAATTTTTATTTTCCCCATGTAAACTTCTTGGTGCTGGAAATATCCCAGAATATAATATAAATGTCAAAGGTCTTACTCCAATCCATTAGTAATGCCACAGAAAAATAAAACTTGGAATGTCTTCGTTGAAACAAGAAACACAACAATAGTTTCATACAGCATTTTTTAGGTAGCCTACTAATATTCCTAAGCCAAACAACATACTTCTAGGTGAGGATATTCAACAGAAACACTGAATAGACAGGCTTTACTTAATTTTCATTTCTGTAGCACAAGTCCTCCAATGGACTCAATCCTACTATTGGATGTGGTATTTATACTTAGTATTTATGATTTTCCTCATTTATGCCATGAATATCAACAAAGTCCTGAACCATCCTCCACCAAGGAATCAAAACAAAACACCCACAGGGGGAAAAACAAAATGTTTTTTAAAACAGTACATGTGTCTATCATACATAAGTGTTGATAAGTTTTTAATAGAGAACATACATAAAAAGCAAAATTCCCATATCACGTAATTAATACTTAAAGCTTCTGCTATAGATTTTCCTTCTCTCCTGGCATACAGAGCATAATTTTGGATTAGTAGGATTATTAGGTAATTTAGGAACGTTTCTGATGCCTGCTCTGAAGTAATGGAATGTATTTTCCTGATCTGCTTTAAAAGAACTTAAGCATTAAAAATATTTATTGACAAAATTATTACAGGACCAAAGGTTTCCAGAGAATTTTCTGAAAGAACTGCCTTCCCACCTTTCAAAACCATCTCATCTTTGCCTTGTTGTTTTCTCATTGCTCATAAGCTAAAATCCCAGGGCAACATAGTTTATTGTTTTAATATCTGGCTGACACAAAGCAAAAGTATTCTCTGGTGAGTGCTTATCTGTCATATGTACTTCTGTGAAAGGAATATCAAGACAAATAAGATGTTCTAGGGAGTATCATGGGATTATGAATTTGGCACTGACTGAGTTCTCTTTAAAAACAGTTGAAATGATAAATACAAAAAATACCTAAACTAATATTTTGAGGATGGGAACTTGAAGAGCATTGGGTTTTAAATATTTTAATTATAAAGGGTTTATACTATTTCAGTATGAATAGAGAATGAATATTCAAGTCCATAAATGGGACAAACAAAATAAGAGGAAAAATATTCATAACTGAAACAGTTAAAACAGTAAAATTATATTCTAATGATACAATGGACTGTGAACTTACTTCGTATTAATTAAACTCAATGTAATGGCATTTTCTATATCGAAATGAATAACCAGTGATCTGGAAATTCATTTAGACCATTAGGTTAATTACAGAAACTGATGGAAGTTTTATCAGACAATTACAATTAAAGAACACGAACAATGTGGGACAGATTTATAAGCATTTGTACCACCTCAATCATTTTTGCTGAGTTCCACTTCTTGCAAAATCGTAATCAATATACCAATTAAAAAATGGATCATCAACTTCACTTGCCCTTAAGTATGATAAAATAAATATCAGATTTCTGCATTTTCATATTTTTTCTTCTTTTCATTCTCTCAGTTTATTGCAATATGAAAGATTTATTTATTTTTAATAAATTGAAAATTTATGGAAAAAGAGCACATATATTTTTGAGCTGATAAGCATGCTTACTGAAGATGAAACAACTCAACATTTAGAAAATGTAAGGCAAAATTGACATGAGTTTAAAATGTACTCATTTAAGTCAAGGCAAAATTCTCTTTTATGGGCATGAAAAACATTTGGGAAATACAGGCACTCATCTGCTCATCGTTCTGAACAAAGGCACGTATCAATTTACTGGTTTACCATATATGTTAGTTATTCAGTCCACTGAACTGTCCCTTTAATACATACTCAGGAAAATGTACTAGTAGTTAAATACCTGGTAATTCAAGTAGCTTTATTTTTACTTGGAGCTAAAATAAAGCCTGCAAGTTTACAAACATCAAAGTTCTGATTTAGAGAGTGAAATATATTTAGCTGCCTTTGAACCTTTACTAAAATTTGCAATATCTCTCCCATTGCCTTCCATGTGGCCTGGGTATGCATGACTGTACATTTTTGAAAGAAGTGATGCACAGCTTTAGGCTGGCTTCCTCACCCCACGAGCTAGTGCTCAGTGAGCCCCAGAACATGATTAACTATTCCAGAGCACAAAGAAGTTTCCTGCTGGCAGGGGCATCTCTTTTTCCAGTGATACAGATATTCAGTGACAGAATTCTTTCTTTTTTTGAATCTTCCTTTTGTCCAGCAGGGTCTTAATATTCCCACGGATCCTATTCTCAAGTGGCTTCAACTTGGAAAAGTTCCAAAACTTTTCTTGATACATTTCTTATTTAAAAGTAGATAAAAATTTCTTCAGGATTTAAAAATTTCCTGTGGAAGCAACTAGGCTAAGGAGTGGGGGCAAAAAGAGACTCAGTTACATGCAGCCAAACTGTTTGATTCACAACATTACAGTGAGGTATCATGGACCTCCAGGAACCTTCCAGTGAATGCTTGCTTACTCACTGGGACTTGGTGTACTCTAAACTTTACTTTCTGGACATATCTCCATATCTACGTTCTGCATTAGGACAATGATGATGGATTTAACTGAAATCAGTTTTATTAGTTCTGTCCTTCAGATGCCAGTGCTCTGGGAATCTACAGCAGCCAAGATGAGACCATGAGCTTACTTCAGTTGTGTCAGTAAGGCAAAATCTGTCCCACCAAGGGATATGAACACATTTGCATGCTGAAACTATGCTTTCTATATAACAAATTATCTATTCCCACAATAGATGTGCTAATGAAAAGCTGATCCAGGTCCCATCTTCTCCTTCAGCATAAGAGAACAGATGAGGCGTGAGAGACTATTGCTACTGATTTGTTCCACTGCTTGCAGAAGAAACAGCTCATTTCTTTCTGTATTATGCGAAGGGCCAGAAGTGATGGAAGGAAGCAGAGCCATGTTTCCATCTCCTGACATATTCAGAGGTATAACTAACCACTGTATTGGGAAATGTACAATGTGATACATAAAATACATCCTGATGAAATAAAACATCAGAAGGGA
>NW_009259977.1:337035-380573 GCF_000687185.1 Egretta garzetta
TTTCTGGCTAGCCAAAAAAATGGGGTGAAATTGTTCTGAGTCATCAGAGACTACAAGTGACCAACACAATTAAAAGTCAAAAAGTTAAGCGAGAAATAAAGCTAGGCAAAATAAGAAAAATACATTTTACAACCATGTTTCAGTCCTTCATTCCTCATAGAGTGCAACTCGGGAGCAAAATACAAACAGTCAAGTTAAAGATAACATTGCAGGGGGACTACTGTCTTCCAAATATCTGAAAATTCCTCAATGCCACTGGCACTTAATGAACTCCAAACTAAAAAGGGGGACTACTGTCTTCCAAATATCTGAAAATCCCTCAATGCCACTGGCACTTAATGAACTCCAAACCTCCCAGATGGCTTTAAAAGTCTCAGCTGACTCTGTCCCTTCTGTTGAAACAATAAAAAATTTAAAACCTCTTAATTCTTACATTGTAAGGTGTTCTGAAATATTGCACAGTTACAATACTGGCAGTAACAGAATAAACGGTTAACAAATTATTCAAAGATGAAGGGTCCAATATTATTGTCTACATGGAATGGTAATAGTAAAAGTATTAGTCTCCTAGATGTTAATGTTGACTTATCAGTTACCATTTCAATGTTACAAATGCGCATAAAAGAAGGAGTATCGAAGATCTTTAAAATAATGAGAGAAAGAAAATGAGACAAAATTCGAGCTTCATTTCAATTCACTTCTTAGTAGAATTTCCTATAGAAATGGAACCATGTTACATCTCTATTGAAAGTTTCATAAAAAGGAGAAATAAAAAACCTAATTACAATCATTAGCAAATGTAGTAATTTTGTATTATTAGGATTTGTGACCCTGTGGGGGAAACTACATTTTGGCAATATGAAATACTATACATAATAAAAGAAAAATCATGACTTGCAGACACACATGTTCAACAAAACTGTGATAATTTCTACTGCAAGGGCTACTAGATATCTCTGTATGAAACTGTGTATTACACATTGCCCAGTGGGAGGCAGATAGGCAAAGTCTGCTCACTTATGTATTTGGCATAATTGAAAACAAACAGGTGTTTGTTAGGATATCATTATTCAAGGAGCACAACTGCAAAATAAGATTTTTCAAAGGGATTGACTTATGAGACATAATGGAAACAGTGAAGTATAGAGCTTAGCCAGCTATACAATGACTACCTAGGGATTTAATAATAGTGGAAATGCCATGCAATGTAAACAACAATCCCAGAAATAAATTTCCTAGGATAGAACTCAGTGAGATGATAGGAGCAATGAGGTAAACTTAAGAAAGGCTTTCTTTAGAGTAGTTTCCACAACACAGAAACTAAACACCGTCGCCCTTCCTCCAAAAGAAGCCCCCTAACAGTGAGATGAATGGAATGTTTGGATAATTTTCTAGGAAAATAATTTTAGTCAAAGATTGGTATTTCAGTCAAAAAGGAAGAGTGCACTAAAAATGTACTGCAGGGAACACTGATTTAGACAGTAAGTATTTAATCTCTATGTTACTACAAGGATTTAGAAAACACCACTGCTTGGGAAAGGTGGCATAGTACAAAATATTCTTGAAGCATCTGGAAGCAAATGCAGATTTAATTGATAATTTCAGTTCCAACTTAAAACACTTAATATGCTTTGTTACTTCACAATGTATTTGTAGACTCCTGATTTGAAAGTAGAACCCGTATTTATACTGTAAAAGCAGCAGCTCTAGGGATGATATTCATAGCCTTTAACATACGAGAGTTACATGACCGTAGAGATGATTACTATGGAACTCTTTCCTGGCTTCAATTAATAAAAGAAATTAATTATTTCAGTAGTCTAGATAAGCTTTAAAAGTGCAGAATTGCATTCTAGATTGAATGCAATCTTCATAAAGAGCATATCCGACAATGTTGTTAAATCAGACAATGTAAAATATTTTCTTTACAGAGGACTGCTAAGAACACATAGCAAATACTGCTGTTCACCCTAATTCAGCAAGCAGCAATTATTGCTATTTCATTGGGCTAGAGGCTTCTTCATCTAACTTCAGAATGGGCATCAGTGGTGCCACCAATACGTTCTGAAACTCTCTCAGAAGAATCGGTTCCACTTCTGCTGCAGAATTTTACAGGAGACATTGCTAGTCCAAAATTTTGTAACAGAAAAACGGCTGATGGCAGCATCTGTTGTTTCAGCTTGTCTTTGCTGGTTTTTTTAGGGCAGCTTTGTATAATTCAAAATACCCATTTGCACACAGTCATCTTCCTTTTGTAAAAAAAAGACTTCATATCCATTTTATTCCTGACACAATCAAATGGTGGTATGACGTGAGACTTTTTGTTTATTAAATCAAATTTGTGAAGGAAGGAAAAAGAAACACAACATCATCTTCTACACAAAATGCAGAGTGCTCAACAGTACTGGATTCAAAAAAATGTCAGTGTTACTGTAGAACTTTTGACCCTTTCTGTAGAACAGTGCAATATAGGCCATCTTTTTTTTTTTTTTTTAAATAAAATATACTTTGAGGATAAAGATGCAACTAAAACCACTGAATTATCTGTTGACATTACTTACACACGTTCATAAATACCACATTTACAAGAGCTATTAGGAAAGTTTACAGTAAAGGGGGCTTAATTCACATTAATGTGCTTTTGTCACAAAACGAAACAAAACAAGAGCCATAACACTAGCTTACTTGTGGATGTGTATACTAGTGAACTGGGGGCACTGTACACGGGAGATCCCTCCTGGTTTGCCTGGCACAGCAGCACCCTGCCTACAAGAAAGAGAGAGAGAGTGGTATCTGGTTTTGGAACACTTGAACTAAACCTCAGTTTTTAATCTCAAAACAGATATAAAGTCATAACCGGAGCAGTGCAGTGAAGGAGGGGCACTTTTTGTCCTTTTGACTTCAAAGCAGAAAGATCCCAAATAAACACGTATAATTTTACATTTGAAAAAGCAAACCACAGACATCCCTCCCAAATACAGACACCCTTTTTATCACAGGGGGAAGCTGGTGCATGGCCTGCGCGCCAGCAGCGCACACCAGCCCCTGGCTCTCCTCCCTGCCCTCTCTCTCCCAGCAGCTGGTGGGAGCAAGCAGCCCACCCACCCCACCCAGCTACTAACACCTCGCCTCCCTAACCTGGGCTGAAACAAGAGGCCACCCAAGCAAACCCAGCAGAGAAATCAGACCACAAAGCTCCCACATACAGATGTTAGGACAAGTATGATCTCCATTATATCTCTTAAATTAACACTGGCGCAAGTGAGATTGAAATATTACTAATACTTGTAAAGATCTCAGTATTTTTTGCTCAAATAAGAAATACATAAACATAAGCTACTTTCCAGTATACAAGCTGGATTCAAGATTAAGAACAAAACCAAATAAAAGAAATGAATTTTTTTTTTTAAAAAAGGAAAAAGTAGTAAAAGTGATAACCAAATCAATTTAAAACAAAACTTTTGCAATGCATGTTCATTTTGAACAAATGAAAGAAGTTTAGGCTTATTTCCTGGTTTTGTTTTTTTTTTTTAAATGAACTTAAATAAAATGCCTTACTATTTCAACATCTTTCTTAAAATTATAGTTTAACAGTCTTAGCTCAATACAGATTGAACATTGATTAGTGGTAGAAACAACTATACTTTCACACTAGGACAAAATCTGCGCTTCTGGAATACAGTCCGCCAGCAAGAGCAGGACATGACACATCTGTTTGTAGATATACACGTTTATATATCTGCATATGCACACACACAAATATATATACATACACACAAGTTGTCAGGATTTGCGAATCACACAATTTCAAAAATATTAGATTTACCTGAAGATTTGTGAGACTTTAGAAATTGTGCATTGACTTATAAGCAAGGTAACTCAACAGAGTTGAGTCAAAGATGCTTGGAAGGATAACATGAGTTATAAATGGTAGGCATGTTTTCCATATAGTATTACAAGAGCAATTCTCAACTTACATTCAGTTACCAGACCAGAGTTCTTTCAAAAGATGTTTTAAAAAAATTTCTGTCATTAACCAATTCTTTGACTATTGCTTGCAGCTGTCAGCTGAAGTAGAAATACAGGACATACTGAAGGAAAATAATTCTTGTAATTTATGCAACTTAGCTAAGACTATGAGCACTGGATGTCTCATGAAATACTACGCTTCTAACCATCCCAGACAATAGCACAACTTTAACTAACAGCATTTGGAGATGCTTGCTGTTTTACAGCCATCCACTACTAATCTGAAAGGTAACACAAGCTAAAAATTTTTTTTTCCTTATTTTAAGACAGCATGTGTTGACTATATCAATATATATCTCTCCCAGCCTTCCAAAAAAATCCACAACTGGAAGCTGTTAATTGAAACATCTACCTACTGAGATCCTAATGGCAAGCATCATTTTCAGGCTAGCGGATAGAGAGGACCTATCATCACAGGTGACACTAGGAATGTGTACGTTGCAGTATGGATGTATTTAACAGCACAGACGCTTCAAAACTTACGCTACTACAGAAGCCTGAAAATGAAAGTGAGCTGAAAGCATAGACACATTCATCCAGCTGAGTGAAATGCAGAAAGGAATTATTAAAATCAGTAATTTTCATTAGGTTTTAAGAATAATGTCACTATAATGACTTCAAGTATATTTAGTAAATACATAAAGGTTTTTAGAAATTGAAGGTTATAGTTTATTTATGTTATCCAACTTGAATTCTAGATGATACTGTGCTTGTTCCATGGTTCATAGTTATCTTCCTGTTCTTTGCAGCTAACATTCTTATATTTTTTCTGACTTCCATCTCGTACAAATCTAATTTTCCCTACTCGAGTCTTCTAATTTCTGATGAAAGTACTTCAAAACAGATGCTTTTTTCATTTATGCTTCTAGAGTGTATTTAATTTGTTGCATAGAGCTTTCTAATTATATTTTGACAATCTGCCTTCGAATTTGTACATAAAATTAACACTAATACCTAAAACACTATTATTAGATATTGTTAGGAAAATATGGAACTTTTTAATCTACTTTTGTGAGAAAAGATTATTTCTGCTGCATCTAATTTTGCTATTAAAATATTTAAATTGGAATTGATACAATGGAGAAAAGATTGAATTATTTAAAATAAGAACTTCAGAACACTGAAACAATCTATAAATTCCCTAATGGAAAAAAATATTATTTTTCCTCTAGACTACTAAATTCATTCATTATGATGGAAAAAAACCGGTGGGGTTTGGGTTTTTTTAAGAAAGAAGATTTTAATATAAAGTTCTTAATATTTCTGTTCAAACTGTTATTTAACAATATCATGGAGCTAATGAACTTCAAAAAAATTACAGTCCTGCAAGAGTTCATCTTTAATTCTGCAATGCCTTCTGTACCTGCATATGCATGGCTGGTATTTGCTCACTAACCTCCATGCTTTTTTGCTTTTTCCCCTAATATAAGCTTCTACTTGTTTGGTCACAGCAGACACGTGACCAGTGATGCAGGATTTTGGGGATCATCAGCAGAAAGCCCCTCCTGACTCACTCCATCAAAAGGATCAGAAAAATATATATCTGGAGATTGCATTCCCTACAGGCAGACAGGAGAGCTTGAGACAGAGCAGCGGCAGAAAGCAAACTGAGGCAGCCAGGCTGCTGGGAGTTTGCAGTGGCTGAGCAAGCCCAAGGACTGTGCTGCACACACAGCAGCTCTGCTGCGGGCAGGGCATGGCACCATCAGCCAAGCACTCCCGTAGGATTGCAAAGGTCTCCCCAGACTAATTCACTCCTCATCCCTGGTGTACAGGCTGGCAGCATGGACAAAACCATACTTTTCAAGATCATAAAACATTCCCACTCATACTTCTCTTCCTCCAATGTTTTCTCCTACAGTCCATGATTAAGAATGTACTGTTTGATTAGGTCCTTTGTTGAAGCACTATAGTTAGTTTGAGTAAATAATTACTCTAAAAATATTCAGGGCTGTAAGGAAAATCATGTGAAGTCATTAATAACACCAGAATACCAAAAATTCCGTTCTCAGTGGTTCCAAGATATTTGCTGAAAGTAGTTTTCTGATTTTTTCATACTTTCAAAAATAAGTTTTTGTGTATAGTTCTTATTTACACAATTTATATAAATTAATCTACAGAGCATAAGTTGAAATACCAATGTACTAGTGGTGATGCACAGACTACTCACTGGCTCATACACAACATCTGAGAAGTTCATTGTATTACTCAAATACTCAGGTAGCCAAGAAATAGTACCCAGGATCAACAACAGGAGTACTTTCCACTAAATTATAAAGGATTTTAAATCACTTCTGTTAAAAATAGCTTTTAGATCTAACGGCAACCACTGCGTAGCCAGCACCAGCTTAAAAGTAAAGAACTGGAATAAGTTTAAAGAATTTGCACAACTAGTTGGAATCTCTTACGGCATCCTTTGTGGAAGTATAAATTGAAACATTTTCAACAGAAAAATAATTCATACGATTAGTTAGAATTGCGCAGCTGATGTAAAATCAACAGTGTCACAAGGCCTTGATCATGGGAATAGCTCTCTCCTGCCACAGGAAGTCGATGAAACTTTTAGAAACCTTCACTACCAACCTGTATAAAGTTGATATTCCATTACCGAGAACCTGAGTTTACGATGCGTCACCTCCCAGTATAGATGGCTTTAGTACCTTTGCTCATGAACACGAAGTTCTCGATTTACCATGCTGTTATTTATTCCCCCAGGATTTGGGGGGATTTACAAAAGGGAAGAGGACAAAAGTTGCACCGTAGTACCCTCTTATGTTCCAGGGCAAAACCCCAGCAAGTCACTAAGTGAGACAAAGGGGAAAAAATGATTTCCTGCTTTCAGCCTGGGACTCCTAAAAACCACAGCTTCACAGAAAGCTTTTCAGAGAGCTCTGAACACGACTGTGGTACTGAGTTCTATATAGGGTACAGCTACCTCCATCACAACAAGAGGGTAATCACCTAAGCATTTTCAGTGGCAGAAAGTAATCAAGCCAATATCCAGGGCTGGCCCACACTGGTTGCTAGTGCACAGGTGGATAAAATGAGAGTTTATAATATAGGAACTAAGGAAGTTACTACACACAAGGAAATTTAGTGAGGATGACATCACTCTAATCCACTGTGCACTTTGCTTCCCAGGTAAAGCAGCTCTTCTTTATACATCTTTATTCTACTGTGTTACCAATAAGAGCCTCTTACTGCTTTTGGCAACTAAGTACCAGTTCATACATTCTATGCTACTACTTACCAAAAAAAACCCCAAACACACCCACAGGGAGAAGCGAACAGAAGCTAAAAATATTTGTGTCCCATTTTGTCTATATTGTTATAAAATGTTATTTTATTACTCTAAAATCTGCCTTATTTGCTAAATTCAGTGATTGTTATTTCGTTTTCCCTTTCTCCCAGTACAGTTGGATGTTACATAGCCAAATCTCTCAGTCATTCTGATCACTGTTTTTCTTTGTACCTTCTGCAACAACTATTATTCCTGTACACTTAATTCCTCTTCCTTGTTCAATGCATGAAGAAAACTGTAAGTCTGCATCTCTTATGAACATATCAGGAGATTTGCTAGTGTATCAAAGATGCTCATAAACAATCCATGTCTGCCTTTGATTTCCTGTTTTAAAAGTGTAATTTAATTTCCAGGCAGAAATAGCATTTTCTTTGTTCTGGTCTGAAATATTGTTCTATGATGGGTTATTTCAAAATGTGTCACAGAAATGGATCAGAAACACCTAATTAAAAGGCCACTGTTGTACAATGATAGAGTATGTTAGCTTCCATTGTCCCATCTGACTAGGGAATTTAAAGATCGTATCTTGAATACATAATAGTTGTTAAGTGTTCTCTTAGCCCTTCATTATCTGTAGTCAAACTGCGTGGCCTTAGTATGCCTTTAAACATGCAGTTAATTCCAGAAAAAAGTGCTTCTTGAGTGCCTTCAGTTATTTGGGATCTTTCTATAAACAGAATAACACTTGTTCAGATTTTAACACAACCATTCACGGACAGCTGTGTTAACACACAGTATTGTTCCATCCATTATTAACAAGGAATAAAATAGCATCATCCAAAAAAATACACACCTACTTTCTTGCAATACGCTAAAAATACAATCCTGTATTTAATTCCCTCAAAATTATAAACAGCTTCACTTAAGACACCAAAACACTCAGAATCACAGTATCACAGAATGTCAAGGGTTTGAAGGGACCTAGGGAGATCATCTAGTCCAACCCCCCTGCTAAAGCAGGATCACCTAGAGCATGTTGCACAGGACTTCATCCAGGCAGGCTTTGAGTATCTCCAGAGAAAGCGACTCCACAACCCCCCTGGGCAGCCTGTTCCAGTGCTCTGTCACCCTCAAAGTCAAGAAGTTCTTTTGCATATTCAACTGAAACCTCTTATATTTCAGTTTGTGCCCATTGCCCCTTGTCCTGTTGCTGGGCACCACTGAGAAGAGTCTGGTTCCATCCTCATGATACCCAGCCTTGAGATATTTGTATGCGTTGATGAAATCCCCTCTCAGTCTTTTCTTCTTCAGGCTGAACAAGTCCTAGTCCTGTCACTGGACACCACTGCAAACAGACTGCTTCCATCCTCGTGACTTCCACCCTTAAGATATTTGCATGTGTTGACGAGGTCCCCTCTCAGTCTTCTCTTCTTCAGGCTAAACAAGCCCAGCTCCCTCAGCCTTTCCTCACAGGGGAGATGCTCCAGTCCCCTAATCATCCTAGTTGCTCTCCTCTGAACTCTCTCTAGGAGTTCCTCATTGTTCTTGAACTGGGGAGCCCAGAACTGGACACAGTACTACAGGTGGGGTCTCACCAGGGCAGAGTAGAGGGGGAAGATAACACCTCCCTTGACCTGCTGGCCACACTCCTCTTAATGCACTCCAGGATACCATTGGCCTTCTTGGCAACAAGGACACCCTGCTGGCTCATGGTCAGCTTGTCATCCACCAGGACTCCCAGGTCCCTCTCGGCAGAGCTGCTTTCCAGCATGGGGTTCAACCTCCCCAGGTGCAGCACTCAACACTTGCCCTTGTTGAACTTCATCAGGTGCCTCTCCACCCAACTCTCCAGCCTGTCCAGGTCCCGCTGAATGGCAGCACAGCCTTCCAGCATATCAGCCACACCTCCAGTATCAGCAAACTTGCTGATGGTACACTCTGTCCCCTCGTCCAGGTCATTGATGAATAAATTGAACAAAACTGGGCCGAGTACTGAGCCCTGGGGAATTCCCCTACCTCCCAGCCTCCAACTAGACTCTGCCCCACCGATCAGAACCCTCTGAGCCCTGCCATTTAGCCAGTTCTGAATCTACCCACTCATCCAAGCCACACTTCCTGAGCTTCCCTATGGTGATGTTATGGGAGATAGCGTCAAAAGCCTTGCTGAAGTCAAGGTAGACAACATTGACTGCTCTTCCCTCATCCACCCAGCTGGTCATGCCATCATAAAAGGCTATCAGATTAGTTAGGCATGATTTCCCCTTGGTGAATCCATGCTGGGTACTCCTGATCATCTTCTCTTCCTCCACTTGGTTGGAGATTTGGTGAATTTAGGCAATGACTCAGGGGACAATGACTTGGTGAACAGCAACACACTTTTACAACAAACATAATTTGTAAGCTGTCCTTCCAATTATTGTTTGCTGGTCATATCATTCTAGGCTTTTGGGAAACACCTCTCTCCCCATTATATCCATTCTGTGTCCAGTATACTAAGTCACATACCAGATTGGTAGGTGTTTATATGATGTAACAATCGGATGAGCAACAAATTCTGAAGCTCAGGTAATATTTTTCTATGAGATTCTCCTAATTCCCCTTCTCCTCACCTGTTCCTTCTGTAATATATATAACTCATCACAAGGTAACAAGGATCTCTCCTTCTCCAGGACCTGATATACCATACACAACTGATCAAACCACTTACCAGTATGTACTGTGGTGCCTTAGACTGGGAAAAACCTTGCGGATAGCACAGGAGCTGGGAAGCGGCAAATTCTTTTAAGCTCTGCTCCCACACCAACATCCTTTTCCTGCCTCACAACATAATGACTTGCTTTAAAGCCTCACCCACTTCATCGATGAAAAGTTGAAAGGTATATTCACTACTGATCCACTAAAATTCTCAAAGATTGCTTTAGGAGGAAGAGCTTGACAACGCAGCATGGCATAATCACTGGGTTTTAGTGGCAAATTTAGGCTGTGCCATGGTGCTGTTGGTATGTGGCAAAGTACTGCCAGCATAAAAAACACACACTGTGTGACTGACTGGCTTCTATTTTCATTAGCATGCCAACCTTACCAGAGACAGCCTGTATTTTGCAGAAACAATTTATGCAATGTTTCCATTCACAATGTAGAACAATTGCAATAAACCGCCCTGTCCAAATATAATTTGAAAATTATTAATCAGCCACAGACATTGCTTGTCTTGTAACCAAATGAAAACTACTATGTCACACAAACACAACTGCTGCTTGTACCAAAATACATAACAAGCCTAGAGAATTTACCTGTGCTTGTTAGTGAATTTTTATCACTGGCATCCCAGCGTAAATCCTTATTCACACACTGTGACCAAAAAATCTGAAACTTGAAATGCACTATGTAAAAAGTTGGAGTGGTACTGACAGTATTGCCCAAACTGCAACTTTCCTAGAGAATATATTTACTGTATGATATATATATACACACAAATTCAGGTGTACATAAATTGATATTCAGTGATATTCACTGCCATTAACTTACACTGGGAGATGTGTCCCACTGAAGTTGTTCAAAACCTTTGAAAATCAAATCTTTATTCCTAATCTTTCTAGGTCTTCTTAGCAGACTAAAAGGTACGTAAATGATGGTCACTCTTGGTTCATTGTAACTTGATTTTGGTTCATTTGTAACTTGAAGAAACAAACACGAGAGAAATCATGAAGTATAAATATAAACTTTGAGCTGGTATCATGCTATTCTTGAAATAGGATACTTGAGAATATAAAAAGATACATTTGTATTCTGCTGATAACTAAAATGGGTCACATCCATACATACTGCCTAATCAATAAAGACTGCAATATGAATAGAATCACAGAATAAATTAAACTGGAGCCTTTCTGCTCAAACACGAACACTACAATTTCACCATGGCCCTGGCAGGATTACAAGTAGATATGTTTATACTTTATCCTCTCATATTGTGTCAAGACACTATTTTCTGTGTAAATTACCTATTTCAGTAAATCGATAAGACAGAGATGCAAATCTAATGCAATTAGATGCAGAGATGCAAAATACTAATCCCTCAGTTCTATTTGCTTACCCCAATAGATGTTGGTTTTAACTTACAAATAAAATTCTAGTCTCAATGACAAGCTGAGAATACAAAAGAGCAAAAATTGAATCATCACGTAAAATCCTGGCTTTAGTTAGTCTATTTCTTCCCTAGCCCATTCAGATTCCAGAATTTGAGGGGTGTGAAAAAACATTACAACAACGGTAATGCAATGTTTCCAAACTTTCCAAAATACTAATTTTTACAAGAAGCAGTTCTATACTTGGAGATTTCCCCCAAAACAATTTTCACAAAGAAAACCTGGCAGTGCCAAACTGACAGAGATTGTAAACCAGTGTAAAGCACGGCTTTGTCTCAGCTATCTCCACAAATGAGTAAACAAATGAAAACTCAGTATACTAATGAAAGCTCAGTATTTTGAAATCCACTCTCAGTAAGTATTATGAAATGCAATTACAGTGTAAATATATTAGGGATTCTGTCACCCAATGCCCAAAATGGGGAAAAAAAGCAGAAGACAGAATGGAAAACACTAGTTATACATTTGGAATACAATTCAACATAATCTTTAACTGCTTTACCATTAATTTACAGATGTAATCAAGGTTTAACACAGAGCAGAGTTATTTTCCATTCCACTTAACTGTATTAACTTTACATTTCATATATTACTTTACTACTTTATATTTCAGAATAGTTTGTCTGCCTGACTGTCCATCCTAACGCATGGATCTTCCTAACTTTGTTATTCTTCTAATCAGAGGAATTTATTCCTCTGCAAAACTGCTATTAACTTATCTAGCATTGCAAATATCCCACCCAGTCCTGAACAAACAAGTGTTTTAGTGATGACCTTGTAGTTTGTCTTAAATTTTCCTCTGGGAGATTCTTAAGCCTTTGCTTTTTATATACATCCATAGCTGGTATTTGAATTGCAGTCTCAGTTTTATTCTATCAGACAACGACCATGCAAATTGTAGCCTAGACCTCCGGTCCAGACAGTGCACACCCAGGCTGACCTCTGTTGTCAGTAATTGGTGAGACAGTAGCAGAAGCTATAAAACAGCTGGTTTTACATCTGGCCTCTAAACTTACATCATACACAGTCTGGAGAGTTGACTCAGGACCAGGTTTAGTCTTGCCCCTTGAAGCAGAGAACCCCACCACACACGGTTCAAAGCTGTCCAAAAGCCAGTCTGTGGGACATATGACAGTCAGTGTGCACAGGGAGCATCCACTATAGTACCCAGTGCAGTTTCTTGCAAAGAGAATCTATTTCATATGTACTAAACCTGCTCTGCAAACCCCAAGCCAGCATGTGGCCAAGATTTACTTAAAAATCATGCTAATGCTGCAAACTAATGTATTAACAAGAAGAAGCCAGGGAGACAGTTGTGGGGAAAAAATCTCAGTATAATGTTTATAATTAGACAGTTTTAGGCTGTTACCATATTCTTTTCATGTATTTTTGGTCCATCACTAATCAGGAAGCCACAGAACACATTTTCACTAACCACCAGAATGACATTTAAGTAAGGGAAGTCCAAGCATTATTTTTCCTCAAAAGATTCTCTTCATCAGTAAAGTACAGTACTTAACTTTCTTTTTAGCCCTTTAAAAACTGATCAATTATATCCACAATAGAAAAGATTTGAACAAGAATGATACAATTTGATACAAGAAGTTAAAAGCCACGTAATAACAAAGAAAGGACTGTACAGCTCCTGTTTGATCAGAACACTTTCTTTTGTTTTATTAAAGTAACATTTAAACAAACAAAGCAAACCTGATATTAGGTGAAATTAGGGGAAACATGGCCAGCAGATCAAGAACTGCTGTTATTCCCCTAATAGACACACACTTGGTGCCAGCAAGACTGCACCTGGAATATGGCATCCAGTTTTTAAACCTAATGCCACTCCAATTCAACTGAAATGAGGTCAAACTGGAGAGGATAAGCTGGAATGAAACCAAGATGGGCAGGGATCTGGAGCTCATGTCCTGGGAAGAGAGGTTGAGGACTTGATTAGTCTGGCAAAGAGGAAGTTAAAAGGCAATCTAATAGCTTTCTGTACTTGAAGGGAAGTTACAAAGATGATGGAGCCAAAATCTTGTTGGAATGGTAGCAGATGATAATACAAAAGGTCAATGGCCACCAACTATAGCTTAGGAAGTTTAGGTTGGACACCAGGAAGATGTTTTCCACTAGGAGGGGCAGTGCAGCACTGGAAAAGGTTACCCAAAGAAGATCATAAATCTCTGTCTTTGTGGATGTATACAAATCCACAGCTCACCTGATCTAGTACTGATGTTAGTCCTGCTTCAAAAAGAAAGTTGGACTGCATGACCTCCAGAAGTCAGTCCCAACCCACGTTTCTATGATTTTGTTAAGAAGAATCTAGTCGAGTGTCAAAAATCTTATTTCATCGGTGTGAAATGTCAAGGTTAGTGTATGATCACTGCTGCATTCCACAATGTTTATGCTAGATCTGTGTGTGGGCTGCTCAAACATATTATACCAGCTCACTGGGGAAAAGAGAAGGACTACAGAAGAATGCTCTTTCAAACAAAAGCAGCCTTAAACTAAGCAAAGGTATGTATCTGAGATGAGCAGGACTACTTGAGGAGTTGGCAACTCAGCTGAACAGACCATTTGACTACAAAACTAAATGTCAAGGTGCAATCTGAATACTTTAACTTGGTGGCCATTGACTGTAATGCAAGAACATGACCTTCATATTGCCCCTATGGTCTCAACTGTCTTCCTGTCATTTGGGTGGCATTTTGACACGTTGGATATCATTTAAAAAAAAAAAATAAATTTTTCAAAATCATCAACGGCATGCACCTAATGTAAAGTACAAGAAGACAGGAAGCATGATACTCTTCTCATGGTGTTATCCTAGTTTCCAACCATTTGCAGCTCAAGGACTTCCTAAGCCCAAAGGAGCTTCTGTGCATTTAGTAATGGTCAGTGGATTTCCCTCCCATGAGCTAACTATAACGTACTTTTAACACACATGGTGTTCTGTGCTAGAATAAGGTACTAAATCAAGTCAGTTGCAATCATAATCACATGTTTAATTATGATTACACCTAGTCCTGTATTCATCCACCAATTCACAGAACATGTGTTAAAGTAGAATTCAGGCTTACTCATGCACAGGAATTTATCATTCCAAGCCTACCTCATTGCTTTATCTTTGTGTCAGACATTATAAGAGGAGCAAGTTTACCTAAAGAAACTAAGAAATTTTCATAAGTGCTACCCAGCAGAACTACCACTGAGGAAATTTATTACCTAGCAGTTCAAAGGGAAAAGCAGGTTTTTGAGTTAGGACCTCAGAACAAGGAAAGGCATCTTACTCCTTTGTAAAAAACATGCAAGGCATACAGGAGGAACAGAGGCTAGAAAACTTTTGCCATTCATTAGCCCTACTTCCTTCCTTATGATACCTATTTAAACTTTTTCTGTTCTTCTATGTATTAGTTCATTCCTACACCTTTTTTCCAGCCCAGAACAGGTAATGTAACAAGTCTGCACCTTGCCTCCCTGCCTCAACTTTGTGCTTTGCACCCATGCCAGCTCTATCAACTTGTTGGCACTGTTTTGTCGTCTCAGAATATTCATTGTCTACATACAGTAACTGCTGATATGACTTCTGGAAAAATCTTCAACATCAGAGACCTGACCGATCACTGCAGAATGGTATAAGGTTGCTGATACTGCACCATAGTGGGGATGCAGCACTAATACTTAGCAACTCCAACTCCATTGACTCCCAAGTAGTGAGATAGGGTCAGTGTAGTTTTGCTGTGTAGCCACCTAACTAAGACTAGTTCAAGTGGGATATCTCAGTAGTATTAACTCAGGCTGATTTGCAGAAACCTCAAGATCTACATCTCAGCAAGACTATACCAACAAGCAAACAGATCCAAACACACCCCCTCAAACACCTCCTTGTTTTGAAAGAACTCCAACTTTCAGCAAATATGCAGTTTCTGTTTTTTCCAGATTCTATTTGTGCACAAATTCATCATAATCCACTATCAAATGACTCCTGGTCAAAATTCCTGACCTTTTACATTGAAGAAGCAGGAACTCCCCTCTTAACCATTCTCTATCTTCTGGTATAAAGCTCTATCAGTTCAAGATTTACCATGAAATAATCAAGTGTATGGAATTTCTTTTAGAGACCACACAGGAACGAGTAGCAAAGTCTAAGTGTATACTGTGTTATTAAATATACATCCAAACAGAAGAAACATCTTTAAAAGGGTAATACTGACAGGATCTGTGATTTTCTCTTTAAAACATGCAGACTTCGATACAATGATAAATATAGGTCGATTAATCTTGCTCCAGATTTAAATTTATACCAATTAGCTAAATTAATACCTCAAAAAATAATAGTCATTGGCATTATTCTTTGAGTATTCCTTGTGTAGCTTCCATGCTTCCATTATAATGTAGAATAAGACATAATTAATTATGGAATTTTTTTTCAGTAAATAGCTAGTACAGATGCTGAATTCCATTTTTCTACTGGATTTATTAATCTTTCATAAGCCAGTATTTCCACTATAATGGCTTGTAACAGCTCCACAGAAGTTTTAGAAATGCACTAGCTGTCGTCAGTGGTGTTAATCTAACTAGGATGTCATCATTTGTATGATGGTACTTTATGATTTTTGAAAAAAACAGTTACAGCTTTGTTTTATGCTTTGAAAAGGAGCATTTATATCTAACAGATGGACTATTAAACAATAATTATTTAATTTTTCTGTAGTTAGAAAAATACTTAAACTGTTTAGCTAACAATGTTGAGAATATATTTATTTAGCAAAAATCTGCTTAGTCAATGGCTAAGTTCAAATCTAAATGTATGTAATAAAATTGTAAAATGAATTAATCTATATGGTGACAGAGCCCATTTTTACCAAAAATTACACTTTATAGATATGGTACAGTGAACTTTCTCCAAACACCTTCACTGAGAAATGTTTCTAGGGTATTTGCTGAGCTTATGCAAGAGTCATTTAAATTCAAAGAGAAACTCTAGAAATATGAAATGAATCCCAGGTGCTCTTACACTCCAGAAATAGATGCTTTAAGTGATGAACAAAGAGAATTAGTGTTAGCAAACATACAGCAACCCTCTCTTCCCCTAGATTCCTCTTATTTAAGTGCATGTTTATATGTATAGCACTATGACATTTCTTTACTTCTTAATTATATATAACATTATAATTCAAAGTTTTAAACAAACTCATGGAAGGAAGTTTATTACAAAATCTGCTTCTTGGATGATACTGCCAGCTTCCAAATCCACAGCATGCTAAAAAGCCCCAGGCATCTAAAACATCTCTGCCTTCTGAGGGCGTACAAAAGAGTCAAAAGCACAAGCTTGTCCCCTTTTTTTCATTTTAACCAGTGGAGAAAATTTTCCAAGCCACCTTGGAATGATAACTGCTAACTGCCCAAGAAATGGGGTGGTTACAACAGTTCTCACTGGGTTAAGTTCTCACTATTTATGAAGTGAATACAACTACTCAGCTATATAGGACGACTCTTGAAACTAGCTTCTGAAAAACTTCTAGCACTTCATGACTATGCAGGAAAAATAATATGTAATTAGTCACTTAAGTGAAAGGAGAATGGGATCTCTATTACTTATCATGGAGCTGTGCTCCATGACTTGTTCTAGTGGTTCTTCTTTACTAGTCTTAAGTGCTTTCTTTCTCCACTGCCAACTTAAATTTTGAAACTTTTGAAATACTGTTTGTTGGTTATGACCAGACAAGAGTATTTTCTCATGTGTGTCACTGTGAATTCAACTGTTCTCTGAAAGAAGATTCACTGGATTTCCAGGTAATTTCTGTAACATCTTTTCCCCCACCTTGCATACTGGAACTGTCAAAAAGAAGCCTCTCCAACAGGTACATGCCCTAAAATATATTTTTTGCCACTTAAAAGGACAAAGTCTTTTAAAATGGCCTTACTGTGTCTGAAGCTATCTGCTTTAAAGGACTGATCTGTTGTAGTAATACAGGTGCAACAACATTCTACATTCCATTACAGTACAAGAGATTGCTCAAAAATTCATCATTCCAAAAACCAAAAGAGGAAGAAAAAGAAAGATCTACAATAACTAAAAGGAACAACATGGACCTTTGCTTTCAGGCTGCTCGAGGCTGAAAGGAAGGCTACGTATTACAGAAAAAAATATACACTCCATAAAAATAAATAAGCAGGCAAACATGGTATTATAACAAACCACGGACACGAGGAATGTAATACCTTACAGTAAGAAAGTACCAGAGTACTATCACTTATGATGCATGGAAAAGTGGAATTCTGTGAAATGCTGGAAATGATAAATGAAAAAAATCACCACCCTTTTGTTTTCTATGAAATGTCTTTTTACGCTTCCCAGTGAACCTGTGAGAAGGGCAGGAAGTGTGCCAGTTACCCAGTTCACCAGCACGTCTGCAGTCGGCAGCTACTGGGGAGACTTGCTAGGCCTCAAATTACAAGAGCAGTCTCCAAATTGCACTTCATGAACATGTCACTGGAAATCCATATTAATGCTACCATGTGACATAAATAGCCATGTTTCTGGAGCGTTCTAGTTTACTACAGCACAAGCATTTCAAAGTAAGAAAAACAGCCTTAGCAGGGCGTCTCAGGAAGAAAAATCTATAGTGTTTTGTAAATATATAGTATTTTCCAGTCCCCAGATAATACTTTACTTATATATCTGTTGTGCATCTGCTACATACCTCATAGTCTCCATTTTATGCTGTCATGCATTTCCTCAGTAAAGGTTTTCTTTTACAGAAGTGTACACTCAGAAAAAAATCAGAGCTATAACAATCATGTCACTGGTCCTACTGTTCACCATTATCTTCAAGGTTTTAGGGTTGATTTACATTGCGTTCCTCCCTATTTGACTTTAATTGTCTGCTTCAAGTTGTCAGGACATAACTATATCTTAGATTTGCATTGCATTAGGGGATCTTTTCCTTTCTCTATTGATCTTGTCTTATGGAGTAATTTAACTCAATTCTAATTTTCTTTTGCATGCGGGGTGCTCTCTGTCCAAGGAAGTGAGTTATGTGTATTCAAGTGGTGCATCTTATGAATCTTGTTAAGCTTCACTGCCTTATAGCCCGCACCGATGGAATATTTAATCAGAGAAATGAGTTGGCAGATATGATGTACAATACGGTTAAGCCTTGCGGCATGTGTCTTCACCGGCAATTGAGAAATGGGTGAATTTGCCATTCATCAGTGCCATCCTGACAGCTTTGTATAACCTTCTGGTTTTTTACTTATTTATGAAGATTAAAGGTACTTTAAATCAACAGTTTCTCTGCAAATGTATCATCTTTATTTCAGAAGTGGCCAAATTTTTCATCATTTAATAGGAGCTAAAGGAACTTCTTGCACTGACTATGAAAGAGTTGGTACAATTTTAACATGACATTGTTGGAGACAATAATTAAACCAAATAACTAGAACTTTGACTACATTAAAGATCATATTTCTAATTTTATCATCTTCAAAAGTGCAGTTGCTTCTTCTCCAAGTAAGGCAGTGGTGGTGAACGCAGAAGGAAAGGTATGTTGTAGTATTCTACAGTTCTATGCAAGAATTGCATTGCTCTTTTACTGTTTCATTTCCTCACGACTTTAACAGATCTGCACAGAGCTATCTTTTTTTAACTAAATTGCTTAAAAGAAGCAGTCTGAGAAAAAATTATCTTTTAGTCAATACCGAAAATATGCATTTAATATGCATTTAAAAAAAAAAACAAACCCAAACTGCCTGCAGATATAAAGAGAAAAAAATCTGAAATACATGAAGTATCTTGATAGAACTTTCTGCATAGGCGTGATGGAGTATATGTCATAATTCATAAAACTGAATTAATATTCTTCTAATGGTAATTAAAGATTCTCATTAAGAAGGGCAAACACCTCCCTTGTGTTGGCAATAAAAATGCACTTGGGACGTTAGGAGGTTATACAAAAAAAAAAATCAATAACCTGCCATTTTATAATTAAAAGACAAAATAAATGTTAGGGAAAAGTCCAGTAAATTAGGAAAATTACCTTCAGGAGAGATTGAAAATATTGATTTTAATTTACAAACTATGTGAACTCTTCATGCCCTACTTCATGAGACAACTATAAGTCAGATTGTTAATTCTGCATACGTATTAGAAAATTGATTACTGTACTATGGGAATTTTATTATATTTGTCATTAACACAAAGTCATTTATATAAAATGACTAATAACTCTGACTTTCTAATTTATGCAGGTTCAGGGTTGGTTCACTAACTACTCAAATGAGATCAATGTTAAATTCCTGTTTTCAATATAGGCATACATCAAGGAAGAAAATAAATTCTGCCTAGACTAAATATAGAATTCCATGAATGCCAAGTTAGTATTTTTATTACACTGTGCCACTTTTACCATAATTGGAGCATTTTTGTCTACCTTAGTAGGTGGTACTGCATATATTACAAGCAGCCTTTTTAAAAATAAATATCTGTTTGTAACATTAGTCCTATTTAACAATTCTTATCTCTAGAAGTCCCTTGAAAAAAACCTGTTTTTCAGGTTTGGCTTGAATATCTCCACGAATGGAGATTCCCCAGCTTCCACGGGCAACCTCTTCCCATGCTTAACCACCATCTGTGAAAAATGCTTTCCTAACATCTGTTCTTCACTTGCTGTAAAGAATGTATTTTACAACCACCTCTTATTCTCAGTTACCCAATTGTGTGACAATAGATAAATATTTTTGGTTTTTAAAACATGATTAGGTATTTGTATCTCGTATACACACCCCCAAAAGACTGAAAAACAGATCCAAATGGAAAACTGAAAAATTCCCAGTTTCCCATGAAAGTCATGGAAGACTCATACATGATTTTGGAAGGCAACTTTATTACCTATTAGAAACATTTGGATTTACAGTGATTATTTTTATCTTAGTATAAACTACTAGCTTTCAAAAAATGGCTTTTTTGGACTTGCTAGTGATTATGTTTATGGGCAGGATTCAAATTCCTCTGAAATCAACTGGGTTTTGGAGTACAACCATGTTTGTTTTCAATACTGCTGCTAAAGCACACTTAGAAACTGCTGCTAGCTGTGACTGACTTCCAGCAGAACAATACTGTATCTCATTAACTCCAAATTGTAACCAGGATCAGATTCAGTCTCAGTGAAGACTCAAGTGATAATATAGATTTAAAATACAAAAATTTTAAGAAACTGAATAACTAAATATGAAATCTAAAGAAAAATGTTTAAGAAAAAAATTATGGACACAGATACTCTATACCTATGTGTATCTATGTACATGTATACACACAAAATATATATTTGTAGATAGATCTTTTGGATTTGTTGCTCACTAGGCTTAAATAATTCCTGGAGGAAAGTGTACTGAAATATAAAATAAAATATAAATAAAATAACATCTCATGTAAGACTGGGATATTGCAGTACATTTCATGTTATTCTATCTAATTTCCAATAAAAGGGTATTCATATCTCTTATGTATAAACTTTAGTGTGCCCAGGTAACTTAAAATCCTGCATCAAAAAATCTGTAAATGACTCGCAGATAATGCGAATCAAACAAAGAAACCAAACCTCACACAAAACGCATGTTTTGTACTTTTGCATGTTTTAAAGAATATTAAAATACAATACAGCATGGATAACTATAGCGTAATCCTTACCTGCATAGAATTCTGGACTATAAACTGCACCAACAACTGGATTTAATTTCCAGCCTGCAGCAAACAAAAACATAATGGAGTTAATATTGCAATTAGTAATAATAATTTTTAAATTTTATTTTTGTGTAGCGGTATACAGGTAAAATGGCTTAAAAAAAGGTGATTTTAGTGGAAGTTTTACAGGCATCTTAGATTACCGATCTTTAATATCAGACTCCAAAGTATGGAAATATGTAATGAAACCAGGCATTCTCTGGATATGTAGTGCTGGAGTAAATTATCAGATGAATTACCTTGGCTGCAATGCACAGTTGCCATGGACTTACTTCCTTAAGTTATGGAATTAAGTCAGAACTAGTTCAGGTATCCCTGTATCATGTAGTACCAGAGTAGATCAGTTCTTTTTTGTTGCTTTAACTCTGGTTACAAGCCAGAGAGGCCAAAACAGTTAATTTGCTGGACATAAATGTTTCTGATAAGCACGTGTTAGTGTAGGCTACAAGGCAATGAAATAATCTGAGCATTTTTATTCTACTTTAGGAAAAATGAAAGTGTAGGCACTGTATGGAAATGTTGATGGTGACATGAAACAGATTTGTGCACTGTTGGATCCCAGTCAACTGCCAGAGACTCCTTTCCATTTGCTTTTGTACATCAGACTGTCTGCACCGAAACAGGACAATTACAGGTACGTACCAAAAGTGGCGGCACCGCCTGCACTGACAGCTGATAAATGCTGTTAGCATACTGCTATGAAGTAGCTGGCATGTAAGAAAATGCTGCAATCACATTCTGCAAAGCTCTTAAGTGGAACAAATTCAGCCACTGCCTTTGTCTTAAATAATCACTGTCCTCCCACAGCTGGCATAAAACCAAAACACAGAACCAACAGATATTCTGTACCGCGTGTTCTGGCCAAACTCCACATAATCCCTGTTGTGTCCTTACACCCGATGTGGCATTTCCAGGTAAGCCTGGAGTGTGCAGGCTGGCTGCAGGAGCAGGGCCTGCACTCAAAGCATAAGTGGTGCTAAAGACAACGGTGCTGAAGGAACTAAGGGGGAAGGGGTAAGAGAAAAGCAGGAGAAAACACTGGCAAACATGTTAGCATTCTCAGCTGTGGTAAAGTGCCAATTATTGTGTTTTGCTCAGCCACAGGTAGATCCACTCCCAGTTAACTCCAAACTCCACAGAACATCCCCCCACCCACACAGTTTTGGGTTTTGTTTTTTTTTTTTAAGTGTTTGAACAATTATTTTTAACTACCGGGACAGAAAAATTAGGGGTTTTCCAAAAGCACACTTGAATCAGAGGAGTGGGAAGCACCAGTTGTAAATTGGAATAAAGAAAAAAAACTGAGCAAAAGCATTTTGTAATCTCAAGAACTATGGTACTTTAAAGAGATCCTGTAACTATGCTGCTGGAAACAAAATACAATCAAGACAGGGACAACGAAGCTTTTCAAAATCAAAACAGCCAAGATTAGAAGAATTTAAATGCAAACTGTCTTGAGGCTTGTTTCCGCCCTGGCCATATCATGTAATGCAAAAGCAGAGTTGAAGATCATAAAACCATAATGCATTGTAAGACTGAAAAAGTGTAATGGAAACTCTTTATAATAACACAAAAGAAAACTAGTCTAGACTTTAAAAATACCGCTCTCTCTATGTGATGCACGGGAACAATTTACCGGTAGTTAACTGTTCAGTAAAAGAGGTGAGGGATGGTTTTGAAATGCAAGTCATTAATAAATTCAAACAGATTAAGAGCAGCACTGCATGCAATTGTTCTGCAACTGCAGTTGCTATACGTACCAAAAGAGAATTATGGAAGCTGAAAAATGGCCAAGCAAGAAGGGTTAAACTTACTTTCGTCCAGAAAATATCATAGGATTTTTACCTGAGCATTTTGCATTCTACAGGATTACACTCCGGAGTGTTGTGGTATAACAAATACTCTTAGCCAAATTTTGTGTGATAGAAAATAATCCAAATTTTGAGACTTTCAGTAAAAATCTAACTTTTTATATGTTATGGAATACTTACTATTTCAAAATTCATTACTTCCTCAAAAGACCACTGATCAGCGCCATCCAAAATAAAAGACTGGACTGAATTTCAGATCTGTCAGCTTTTGCCGTCAAAGCAGCTGACAGACAGCTTCTAAGTTACACTAAGAGCGCCACAATTTCTCTAAGAGAAAGAAAAAAATCTTGGAAGACGCAGATTGCTCTTCACAGCTGAAAGCCACTCTCATCCTTCAGTTCCTTACCCCTCTCACAATGATGGCTGTCTCATCTAACTTTTTGAAGCTTATACAGGAAATACTTCATTCATTGTTAAAATAACAGTAATTAAACTTAACTTTATCTTGTCAGCTAGTAATGTGCTGGCCTGTAGCTGTGTGGGTTAATCTACTGTGATAGGAGTTGATGTATCCAAGCAAGCACCTGCCAAGTAACCCTACCTCAGCAGCTGGAGGAGGCAAATTCTCTGCAGTGGGTGTAATTTTTTGCATTTTTCTGACTGTCACAATATTCATCTCCTCCTCAAGTTGAAACTATGAAACCTCAAAACTTAAAAACCAAACAAGGAAACAAGCAACCCCTCTGCCTGTTCCAAAACCCCACCCCGTACAGTCATTGAAAGAAATACAGGTTAAGTCTGTTAAAGGGAAGGGAATAATCATACCACACAGTGTAATGAGCTTTGGTAGAAAGTGGGGCACAGCAATGCAGAGGGGATTATTTTCACTTCATAGGCCAGACGGGCACCATGGCCAGAGGAATGCTTTGGTGAGAAAGAAGCTGCGTGACAGTTTGCTTTCCTCTGGTTTGCAAACAGAGGGGAGGAAAGGGGAGTGGGAGGGAGTTTAACCGTGGTAACAGTCACTAGCTCTGAATTTGAATCTAAGTTTAGATCTACAGAAGGCTCAAATTCAAGACACTGCAAGTATAAACTTTAAAACATACTTAACTCTCTCTGTTTCATGTTCCTCACTCATTGCTGTGGTTCTCTGAATCTACTTGCACATAATTCTCTATTCCCTACAGCACTTCGATGAGCATCCTGAATTGCAACATGGGCATCGGAAGAAAGCATAAATATGAACAGGATAGGTTGGAACATCTAAAAATGTCTCTGAAATATTTTTTGCCAAGAAGTAGAACTCCTGACACTGAATTTATTTGCAAAGAAAAAGCAGTTCTATCTCCAAAACACATGAGGTCAGCCATCAAAATCATCCTGTCTGATAACAAACTTGCACAAAAAAAGCTCTCCTAGCAACTGAGGATTTATTAACTGCTCAGTTCAGGAATCATCAAAAGTCACTAGAAAGCATACTTATTTCAAAATCCATCTAGGAAACAAAAGCAAACCAGTTATTTGAATGAAACTGCATATATTAAAAAGTCTAGGGTTTTGTACTACTGACTTTTGCAATCATATTTACATTAGCCCTGTTATCAAACAACCAGCAATATGCAGGAATGAAAGACAAAACAGACTGTATCTTATTTTTAAATGACAATAAATATTAGTGCCTGTTGTTTTCATGTAACAGAACGTGTGCCCCAACTACATTTTCAACGCCTGCCAGTAAGATGTCTGTCACCACACACTCCTTGAAAAATAAAGCCACACATTACAAAAGTGGTTCTGAAGTGAGGCATGTGCAAACAAAAAGTTTCTGGCTATCTGCCTCAGAAGCATCTTACAAATGTTAATGTGCTTGTAAAAGAACGTAGAAAAACTAGCCTTATATTTTATTTAAAAGATGAGACCTTTACTTTAGACAACAATAATCTTGAATAATCATCTATAGCACTGGTTAATTCCTGACAAATTGATAGAGAACTAGAATCAAACAATAACAGGATGACTGATAATAGAAACACTGATTAAACTAAATGAAGCACCTTGCACATTTACATTACATTCCTTGTCATTTGTAACGATTATGCAAGAAGAACATGATTCTCTTTGTTTGTTTACTTTAGGGAATCTCAGACATTAAAAAAAAATTTTGAAAAAAATCAAAATATATGAACTACAACCACAGTTTGCCTTGGTAGATATCCATCAAACGTGTGCAAAAGAACACTCTGCGTGCAACACCTTGGATGTATGGGTTTACAAATATACATGCTAATTTTTTATGCACTAAACAGCATGTTTCATATTTTTAGTGAGATCTAGTCCAGGTGGAAGAGGATGGAAAATGACAAACACAAAACACTTCAAGTGGGAAAGACTTAACAGCAGATTTTCATTATTCTGGTTTTCGATATTAATAAATGATAGTGCACGGCCAAAATAATCCTGCAGTGCAGGACACAGAGGTGAAGCTCCTGTACGACCAGATTCCTAAAAATCTCTCATCTCTTTTTCCAGCATCCCCTTCCTTCAGCACTGGATGTGTTGATATGTAACATGTTACAGTTTTGTAGCTTTAGGATAATATGAATACAAAGTATACATGACAGTTTATCACAAAACTACTTTTATCCTTGTATCATTAACAATGTAGCAGATAAAGTTCATAGTATCATATGCATGTGGTTAATTTAGCTCCTTATTGTTAACAAAATTACATATGTGATCCAGTCAAGCTTCGTATCTCTCTCACTAGATTCACTGAGATGTTTTAATGCCAGTAAAAACTAAGATCTCTGTACCTGCATCATTTGCCAAGTTCCACACTTACATACAAAACGAGGAAGAAACGCGTTTCTGAGAAAGCATGAGGAATTTCAGACTCCTCCAGATCATTTTAACTAGCTTAATTATCACACCAAATGAAAACCATCACTATATTTTATTTTTACTGTTGTATGAAAAGATTACAACTCTTTCATTAAAAAATAAAGCCACTGTTTGCCGTAGGTTTTAGTAAAACCTCACTAATGAGACCTCAGATACAGAAAATAAGATCCATTATATTTCAAAATGGAAAAGAGTCTAATCTACCCAGGGAAACCTTTACTGATGTATGTGCAGATTTCATCTGCTTTCTACTGGATGGGGAAAACTGAATTAAATTGAAAAGCAAATAATTATAACTCCACAGTCCAGTAAAACTGGAAAATGTAACTGCAATTAACTTCAATTGATGTTATTATTTTTTGACATTGTTAAGAACTTGTTAGAATTTTCTCAAGTAGCAAATGCAAACAACTCAAGCATATGATCAAACACTGCAAAGGAAACATTTTTAAAACATACTGCTTCCAAATGCCTCAAATATCTATGGATTATTTTTCTATCATTAATGTACAACATTATGCCAACTTAGGCCAGTATTAAAATGAATTTTTTTAGATAGCTTGGAATTTAGATTTTTCCAGGGAAAAAAATAAGATTTTTCCAGGGATTTTTCCAGGGATGCAGCACCCAATTACAGTTCTCTCTTTACTTCTGACAAATAGCGGAAGGAAGACACAGAAAATTATCTTTGACTAGATGCGTGTCTGGGTACTAACAAGTACCTCATGCCTGACAGAGACATTCTTCCTGCTGGTGTCCCTGCCTCCATCATCCAAGCAAAACTGAATCCTCCAATTAGTTCATTCATTGCAACACTAACACTGCACAAAGTGAGAAGAGAATGACACTTTCCTATCAGGTATATTTTTCCATACAAAAGCCACTGCAGTTAAAGACTCAGATTCCAGTCAGACAAAATGATGCATGCTAAGCCCACATGGATGTGAATTAGCTGAACTCTACACGGATGGCATTTATGCCCAGCCTTATTGTGTTTTAGGTTGCTGGACAAAGCCTGAGCTCCAGGAGATGAAGGTGATGCGGACCATGACACTTCACAAATAGATGAGTCCACCCATTCAGCAGAAGAGTGAGGTTTCACATGCACTGACGTTAAAACAAAGCACTGAGATCTCATGCACTTACCATTTGTGTAAGGGTTGACGGTCTTTTTATTTGTCATTACGCGTGCTGTTGCATTATTTACCTAAGCACATAGAACACTGCATTAGAAAGGGTTACAGGGAGGGTCCATGTTACTATTAAATGCATGCATTATTACTGCTATTAGTCATGTAAAAATAAAATGCAATTTAATTTATAGAAGGCAACAGGTGCATAACAAAATCATACTATTTATAATTACATTTACTTTCATAACCATTTTAACTTACAAATCATTTCAATAAAGCAACATCATATCATTTAAACTTTAATAAAAAGACATTAAAAGCAAATTAAAAGGTACTGCATAATTTAAGACTTAAGAGCATGCTTGTATTCCATGATAACACTGATACAATAAATACTCAAAACAGAAAAAAAGATTATATGAAGGAACATGCACAAGGAAACAAAGAAAATGTCAAAAAAAGGGACAAACGAATTTTAGCAGTGTGCAACATAACCCTTTAGAAGAGAAGTACCATTGGAAAAGCAACATCTAGCATTCAACACTTGGAACAAGAGCCTTTTTCATTGCAAGAATTAACAAAATCATTCAAGCTTTAAAATCACAGCTAACAAAAGGATAAAAAGAGGGTGCATTATTTAACACAATATGGAGTTAACAATCTGAGTAAGATGTGCACGAAGTCATATCCTCAATCCAATCAGTGCCTCCCAGGCTTGCTTAAAACGTACACTCAATTACAGGCGTACCAATATAGAAAAAAATGTAGCATCAAGAAAACTTAATACAACAAGTCAAAAAAATTCACGTGGTATATCAGCGCTAAATACGTGAAACGGCAGATGGACTTCTCCACTTACCATTCAGCACCATCGCCAGCATGGGTATGTATACAGTTACCATGGTTACTGAGAGTTTGGTGAGGGCCCTAAGCGCTACCGTCGAAGGGGGAAAATGAAAAGGCAAAATATGCAACATCTTACTCAAAAGACGACAGCATTTTCAATTGGTATTTTTTTTTATTCTAACAAATACGACTGAGGCAGTATTGAAGGGGATCCAGTGGTACTAAAACGCATTTGTATTCGCTTCTTAATAGATATGAATGGCTCATGCCATCTAGCCAATGTAGCCTGATGGTTTCATTAAAAATTCAATATTACAATTGGTGGGTCTCTAGTCTGGCTTTGTTGTTTATTTTTTTTTATTGTACATCTTTTGGATGCTTCATTCCCAATCTGAATTTTTTGAAAGCCACTGTGGATCCCGCATCAACCCTGCAGCAAAAAAAAAAAAAAACAAAACAAAACAAAAAAAAAAACCCAACCTTTTGTTTGTTTTTGTTTTGTCTGTCACACTTTTTTTTTTGTTGTTCTCAATTTTTTTTCTTTTTTTTGTTGGCTGGTTTTTGGAATCTACTGCACCCATTGGTTTACAAAACATCCAAAATAATAACTTCAAAATACTAAAGCTTTCATTTTTTTTTCAATTCTGTCATTCACCTTTCAGCAATAATGATAATAATAATAATAATTACAAAAGAAATGATAATAAAAAACCCAAGTAAGGCCAGATTCTCTCTCTTTATATATAAATATATATATAAACAATGGGAAGGGGAAAGGGGAGCACACAGAAGACACCAATGATGCATCTGAAACAACAAATGAGAGTGAAGCAGACATTTATAAAAAAGATGAAAAGGAAAATATTTTGAACATGCACCTCGATTTTACGGCCCTCTACCACGGTGCCGTGTAATTTCTCCCTCGCCCTGTCCGCATCAGCACTATTTTCGAAAGTTACGAAACCAAATCCCTGCATGCAGGAGGGAGAAGGGGGGAAAACAACATGCACATTATTATTTCAGTCAATGACCACTTGTTTGCTTATGTTCTCTCTCTTTAATTTACTATTTTCTTGTCCTTGCTTCATTTCTGTAACATGCAAATTAGAAAAATTATAATTGTATTGAGATGTGCAATAAATAAGCGACAAATGTGAACAAATTTTTTTCTGTCATCAGTTAGATAATACCCTCTGAGAAATTCAAAGAATGATACCAAAAATACCTTTCTACATGTCACTACACAGGAAAATAAATCTAACAATAAGAAAATGAAATTAAAATAAATTACAGTGTCTTCACACAGAAAAAAATGAACTAATGAGAAAAGGAAATGAACCACATTTTAATGACATGCAGATATTTCAACGAAATAAAAAACATGTGCACAAAATTCAACACTGAATGTCAATATACTCTAAAACATTGCCTACTTAATCATGCTGTTGTGATCGTAAGAAACATTGTTCCCATGCAACACTAGGGTAACTTAAACTTTTGTCAAACTATACAGCCTTTACTTATTTTTTTATAAAAGAAAAAAGAAAATAAAACCACCAACAAAACAAAAGTATTTTTAGAACAAAGTATAAAATTTCTTGTATTAACAGATCAAATAAAATCACATGATGTGAATAGAAAAAGAAACTCTGATAAAGGAATAAAAATGCAAACGTTTTGAATAAGTTTAACTGGTTCATTTACTATACATATTACTTTCCACATAGAACATGCAACTGGTAAAACTCCAGGATCCCGTGTTAGTGGGACAGGAGGATACTCGAAAATATGAAATTCTGCCTATGACAAATGCTTTGCTTTACAATATTAGGCTGAACAAACATTTCCAATCCTACTAAAATTTTTTCATTGTGCTAAATTAAACACTGTTTACCATAGTATATATTTTTGCAAAAATCAGACATCAAAAAACATTCTAGAAACATACACCAACCCTTTGAAGTAATTCTTACATTAGCACTACAATGCCTTTGCATGCTTTCCCAAAGTTATCCAAAAAAATAAGCTTCTACATCTTTGGTGTTTCATAACAAGAAACATTTGCAAGCTACGTATGGCTGCTTTATAAAGAATAGGCCTTGCTGCCCAGCTTGGGAGTCCTACTACAGCCGCTGCCTTTACTGCTACATTAGCCTGAGCTACGGAGTTAAAGCTCTCCTCTGCCCTGTTCCTCAGCCATAAGCCATGCATCATGTCTCCTCAGTCTCCAGCCCCGTCGCTAAGTTTGTGGTCAGTACTTACTTCACCCACTTACTCCCTGCAGTTCTACCTATTATGTATGTAGTGACTGATTAAAAAAAAAAAAAGAAAAAAAAAAGAGGAAGTGAAGATATTTATAAATTTGTTTTTACATTCTATACAGAGAAGAGACCAAATATGAAACTAAGGCAAAACCAACGCCAAGCATTGAGAAAAAAACATGGATATGAACTACAAAATCAATTAATTGACAAAAAGAGGTAAGAAATTATCAGGATCACTATGCAAGTTCTATGGGTTATTGTACCTAATCAAAGAACATATTTATTTGTGCCAGTTTGTAACACAGAAAGTGACATTGATACACAGTAGCAGTTTCTGTTTCATTCTCTTCAAAGTAGCTTAAACACATCAGCTGTTGCTCTTTGGCTTTTTCCTCTTTTACAGGCACGCTGAAGCATGAGCTCAGAGGTGCTTTAACCGCAGTTCTGCTTCCAGCTGAAGCAATTCTCAGAACACCTGATTCCACACATTTTCTCCACTCTACCCTCCACAATTTCTGCCCAAAGCCACGACCTCGCTTGTCACAAGACACTGAGGATGCAATGCTTTTTCCTCAAAGCACCAGGAGTGTAACTCTCCCTCCTCAGTACTAATCCGTATGTTTCAGATGCCTGCATAGGCTTTTCTTATACCTAAACCCCATCCTCAACTTTAAATTTTGATTTTTTCAACTGCTCCCTCCCATCTTGTAAAAGCTCTGTTAAAAAAAAAAAAAAAAAAACAACTCATATTTAAGATGCCATTAAGAAAATTTCACAGCAGAAAACATCACTGCAATCACTGATCCAAGGAGCCTCGCGCCACACAATAACATCAATTCCCCCAATTCTGTTTGTTCCCCCTCTCCTCCCGGCCCCCTTCTCAGAATTGCAAAGATTTGGTGGGAGTTGTTCAGTCAAAGTCTTGAATCAGCCATCTTAGCTCACAGCACTACCAGTTAATTTTTTTTCAAACAACTGAAGGGAAAGATAAAAACCTAATTATATAAAAAAATTAGAAAAAGATATAAAGTGGTGCCACAAGCCAGGATAAAACAGGAACTTCAAAGATTCTGAAAAGAATACTCATTGTGATTTTTTAATTTCTTATGTTGTACTCATAATTAACACTATTTAAATTAAGCTCTTATTATTTATGCAAATCTTTAATTTTACCTAGCTGACACAGAAACTCAATAAGAGAGCATAGGTTCATTCATCACACATTCAAATATCTATGCAAACATGTTAACATTAATTTTATATGCAGCTGATTCAACAGCTACTTTAGCTTTGCATTCTATGTTTTTTATTAACCAGTAATGCAAATTTCTGCATTCTATTTTTAAAGTCTGTCAAATGATTTAGTAATAGCCAAGTTAGTAAGTGATCTCACTTGGGACATGCTTTGGAGCTCTTCTTATTTGAAGAAATACGTTAATATAACATATACTAACATATGTACACACAGATTTATGAAAGTATATATGTAGTATATAGCTGTATAGAACATTAATTTACAACTGCAAAAAAATGGTACTTGTTGATGTTGCTGTACCTCCGCAGCCTTGCAACTGTGTCTGAGACAAAAGCCATTCACGGCTCCATGACAGCTTCAGTGTTAAACCAGCAGAGAAGCAGCAAAATATGAACAGAAATGGAAGCTATAGTTCAAATTGTCCTTCCAAGATGTGTGGCAAACGTAGAGAAAGGTAAGTGACCAGCAGTTTTTAACGTTACTTTAATCAGCAGCTTCAAGAATTGGCAAAGGTAAGCCGCATTTATTTAACGCAGGTTGTAAGAAGGATCTACACCAAAACAATACTGAAATTCTTGCAATTCTTATAAAAAGCAGGGTTTCAGATGTCATCAGCGTTGGCATACGATTCTAGCAAAGTTATCTTAATTATTATTATGCCCCACAAACAAGAAGTTTGTAGTATGAAACTTGTATTATTTTTGGGGTTTCTTTTATGGAGAGACTGCCTTCTGCAAAATCATTTTATACTTTATGGTGGTGCTGCAGCATTGGTTTTTTGAGTCTGCAATCCCATTTTTCTTGGCTATTATGGTATTAAAATGAGCTCACTTCTGTTGGTTTTGCAAGAATCTTTTTAAACATTAATTATTGAAATAAAAAGAAAGAAACAAAAACAGAAACAAAAAAGCATTTCTAGCAATTCTTTTATGCCAAACTGCAACTAGAAATAAATTTTAATTTTGATCCTGCAAACTTTTTTACCTGTACTCAATTTGAGAATTCGTAGTATGCCTTTCAGTTTCAGAGGGATTTTATGAAAACATAGATAGGGTTATGAAAACATAGACTTTAACCTGGTGCATCTGAAATCCTACAGAATGGACATGAAATGATCAGATTAGGAAAAAAAACAAACCACAACACTTTCCTCCTTTTCAACTTTCTATTTAATTAAGAGAATCTGAGCCACTTCTGCAAATGAGAATACTATGTAGCTATCCCTGCAATAACTCTAAACAAGATGAGAAGCAGCATACATAAGCAATGAGATGCATCACAGAACTCCTTTAAGTATCTTCAGCAGCTTACTCAGAGCCAGCTTGGATGCACCAACACAGCACTGGACAGCTTAGAAGTATTTAATAAGAACAGGTCTTAGGGTCTCGAACACAAAGTGTGTAACTGAGGCAGTGACATTACAAGCCTACCCGGAAAAACCTCTTCCTTGTGAAATACTTTCTAGGAGCTTGTTTTTAGCACAAGGCCCTGGGATGTTTTCACTACTGCAAGATCACTGTTAAAAAAAAACTCAGTTCAGAAATACTGCCTCACCCCACACCCCAAATATTTTTAAAAAGCCTTATACTTATGCAGGCTGATGCAGCTGTGGTGGTTAAAATTCCTACATAGGTAAGATGTAACAAATGTGTAACCACCATGACATACGTATGCAGTTCCACGCCATCTTCAACAGAACCAATCAAAGCTTGCAAGTGTGGGTTGTCTTCTGAGATTTAGAATACTGTCCAGCAGAAGCAGGTTCTGGACAATCAACACCTTTTGCAAACTCTATTGAACAGCCATAATTTAAGGCTAATACATTTTAGCCAGCATAGGAGATTCTGAGCCATCAAATTCCATACATTTTGACTGTTTACTGAAAAAACAGCAAACATTCCAACTGGGTTTGGGCTAGCAGGCAAGGGTACTATTTAATGAATGTCAGAATAATTTTGGAATATAAATCTGGACATTTCAGCTATTCTGTTTAAAAAAAATAAAAAAGGTGATGGCTTTCAATTTAGAATATAAATACAAACACATTAAGGGAAAATTTAACAGAATTAAAATGTATCTGATTTAAGAAAGATTTATGATATATCTGATTCTTAAAAAAATGACAGATTACTGTAAGTCTGTAACAGGAAAGTAATTCCATTGCTAATAATAAATCATATATAAGAGTTACAGGAAGACTGAAGCACTGGTGGATAAACATTCTAGCATGTCTGACATGAGAGGGAAAGGAAAAAGATATCATGCATATGACATGTAAACCCTTATAACACAGCTGATATCATAGGTGAAGCATACTGGCCTACAGTTTTGCAGCAGCTGATGGAGCTAAGGCACTCAGCCATTCTATCTTGCTTTATTTCTTAAATATTAAATAAATTGAAGTATGCATTTAAGGCAAAGTAGTTTGCAGGAAAAAAATAAATGTTTGCAGTACAATAATAACTCTTTTAATCAAATAAATGTTAAAATAGATTGCTTTCAAAGGGTTGGTGTACTGAAGCTTTAACTGAAGAGGAAAACATCTGCACTTAGATAATCTAGAACAATTACATATTTTCTCAGCTAATTACTAAAGAGGATAGTTATTAGGTATCATCATCATCTTTCATTTCAATAGGGGAAAAAAAATACCTGTACTAATACAAACCTGCCTACAAATATCTGTAAGTATGGACTCATCTTGTAAAATAAACAAGATAATTACCATCGAAGAAAAAAGACAGCAGAAATCAACGTTCCCATAAAACAGATGACAGTTTGGAGTAGCTAAAATTACCCCCTTTAAAAGATATAAAATGAGTCCAATGATTTTCATTCTGCTTAGGAAACTAAATGTCAGCTCAGAAGATGTTTTCACTAACATGGAATTTCAGACATTATTTTTTACAGCAGTGCAGTTTTTCCTTTTACTCATATAAATATTTTAGACAAATTAAAAAATTCCATGGGTGAATTCAACTGCTTACCTTTGAGCCTCGCTCATTAAAAATAATTTCAACATCTAAGATTTTACCAAATTGCTGCAAAGAAATAGAAAAGTTACATGAAAATAAGGTAACTTCAACACTTCTATCATATTAAGTAGAGACATTCGTTTCAGAAAATGGTGCACCACATTAAAAAGTTAAAGAATATAAAATCAAAAATAGTCAAGCACCAAAAAAGACACACTGAAGAGAAACAAGATCAATATTACAACTAAATCATATGTATCATTACACTTGTCACTATCATTACACATAGACATTTAGGAACTTTAAGTTCAGTGAAACCACCTGACAAAGAGGAAATCATCGTTAAACTCTGATCAGTGAAGCGAAAGTCCCAAATGTTTTTTTTGTCTGTGCAATTAGTAGGTTACTTCCTTGTGATCCATCCAGTCCAGCTGCCATTACTGTTTTCTTTCAAATGTAATATGCTACTCATTAATTTGCTTGGAATGTAGTAAACAGCTGCATGAAAATTGTCACCCAAGGATTCTTGCTCATGAGTTGGTGGGGCTCATTGAGAGGGCTTTAAACTGGGTGGCCCTTAGTGGGCCCCTCAGTTCAAGAAGGACACTGAGTTGCTGGAGCATGTCCAGAGAAGGGCAATGAAGCTGGTGAAGGATCTGGAGCACAAGTCTTATGAGGAATGGCTGAGGGAACTGGGGGTGTTCAGCCTGGAGAAGAGGAGGCTGAGGGGAGATCTTATTGCTCTCCACAACTACCTGAAAGGAGGCTGTAGCGAGGTGGGTGTTGGTCTCTTCTCCCAAGTAACAAGCGATAGGATGAGAGGAAATGGCCTCAAATTGCATCAGGGGAGGTTTGGATTGGATATTAGGAAAAAATTCTTTACTGAAAGAGTGGTCAAGCTTTGGAACAGGCTGCCCAGACAGGTGGTGGAGTCACCATACCTGGAGGTGTTAAAAAAAATGTGTAGACGTGGCACTTTGTGCACGATGGTGTTGGGTTGACTGTTGGACTTAATGATCTTGGAGATCTTTTCCAACCTTAATGATTCTGTAATTCTACACTCTGTTCATCCTTCCCTCTGAAGAACTTTGTTCCAGAAGACTTTTTGCAGCTACTTTCCAGGACAGGTAAAGGAGGGAATAAGATTAAACCAGCTGGGAGTTTTGTCACATACTTTCCAGGACAGGTAAAGGAGTCTGGTTACCTCTATTTTACAGGAATAAGATTAAACCAGCTGGGAGTTTTGTCACTGGCCTCAGGGAGTGAGGATTTCTCTCCACCCTTGATGAAAAGGCATAACCATTACTCCCTAAGCTATTCTTGTCTTACTAGAGTATAATTTGGAAAACTAGAATGGATACTTAATTGTTGGGGATTTTTCTCTGCTCAGAATTGCATTTTTATTATAATATTAGTAGTAACTGTTATTACTATTGACCTTACAATAGCACTCACAATCATCTAGTCATTGTTCACACACACACACACAAAACTTATCACAGTTGCTATCCCAAACAAAAAGGCTCTACAGGACTTTCATGGAGAATACTTGTTTGACTCAGGCAGAGTTTAGTTAGAACACTTTCATATGACATATTTTGTGATGTGAAAACGTAATCTATCAGTGGGTGACTTCTCCTATTTCATATGTCGTTAACATATAGTATGGATCAGTGTTAACACTGATAAGTGACACAATATATCAAACAAAAAGGCAGAAATTAGAGGCAGGCAAATGAAGAGTAATCTAACAATAGTCCAATGAACTGCAGAAATGAGCCTATACTTCGGTATTTTAATATATAATAAACAATTACAGGTCAGAAAGCACAGCATTCCTTCTCTAGCTTATTAAAGTATTTCAACTTGGTTATGAATATCAATCATTATTTGTTATCCCTTGCCTTTTTTTTATATTCTTGCATTCACCATCTAATTAATGTTTTAACTGCAACTTTAGCCTATAAGCAGACATTGACTTAATGTTTAAACAATCCTCCTCTGCTACATTTAATGTCCATGTAAAAGATCTGCTACATGTATAACGTGGTCATGATACAGAATTACCATATTTTGTATCAGATATTTCAACTCACAATTGCAGAAATTTCATTTTTCTATCAATTCAGAAGCTAAAAGTTTACTGTTACTAAGTCATTCTAAAGCTGGAAAACTCTAGCTGTTCTCCAGTGTTAGTCTTTTGAGACCCAAGACTTACAAAAACTGAAAAGAAATGTAGTTTTTATTCACGTATAATTTACTACAATTCCTAACAAAAAAAAAATCCTTTAATTTAATGTACTTTCAAATAAAATCCATCTATTTTAAGTTGTTTGTTTAATTTAAATAAATTTGCATATTTTTCCCTAGAGGGTTAATTATTATGCCTTCTGCTATTTTGCTGTTGTGCTGTAAGCTGCATTTAGGGGAGGTTACTTGTAGCAAGTCAGATACAGAAAAACAGTCACTCTCATTTCCCAATACTATACCAGGACTCTTTCCAGTGACTGTTCCTTCACTTCATACAAATAAATTCTGAAACCCACAATGTCTTAACTCACATACAAAGACATTATAATAACTTAAAAATCTGAACTGAACATGAAAGATGGGGAGAAGTATAGTGCCATGAGGTACTTGATGCTGCACTGTGTAACAAACCATAACACAGAAGAGAATTAAGTTTTAGCGAGTCAGAAACAAGAAAGCAAGAGGAACACAAATACTTCAGAGTACTGACTTGGAAAAGGAAAAGCTGGGTTTTAATAGCTGATCAAGTACTATTTCTAGATTGTATTTAGTGACATTTCAAAATAAACTTATGAGTTCTTGGAGCAGGGAGAAGAAACCAGGTCTAACCTCTTATGGTTATGAGCATAGAATTGATGGCATATATAAGATACACATGAAGGTAGCCAATGGCCTGAGCAAAAGCAAAAATTGGGAGACTTGTAGAAAAGTACCGGCAAAGACTTTAGAAGCTCACAGACCTAGAATACCTGTGGGGGGACGTGTGAGGATTCCTACTCTGGGACTTTCTGCTTAAATTCAGCCCGTACAGATTTGGGTCCCTTGCTCATGAGGTCATGCATTTACTATTTTACTTCATGTTCTCCAAATCAAGAAATACAGGAACATAAAAAAAAAATAATGTAATACAAACCAGCAAAACACACAGAATACACTCATCTGTATCACATACAGTAGAATCATTAGGATTTCATTTCCCAACTATGACTGGCAAATCAGATGTTTAGTTATAAATAAATGAAAAGAGAATCTTTACTGAAAATGGCTAAACAGCCTAAATCAGAGACACTGCTCTCACAGTTGCCAATAATATAAAATACCTATTGAATGCAAACATAAAAAAGTGCAACTAAAGTATGAGTACTTACACCAAACATTTGTCTAAGATCTGGATCCCGGAATCTGAATGGTATATTTGAGACGTGAAGCCGTTTTGGCTGTGATTTGTTTTCTGTGTTTTCAGAAGATTGTGTCTGTTGCTGGCCATCAGTCTGTGCTGCATCATCTGTCTGCTAAAAGGATAAAGGAAAAAAAAGTAAAGCATACTGCTAAGTATTTCTGCCATTTTTAATACAAAGTGGTGGCCTTAAATTCTCAAAAAAGAGAATAAAATTAAGTTAAATCTGCTCAAAGGTACTGAAGAATACCAGAACGTGAAATACATGAAAATCAAATCCATTTCTGTATCTGTCTCAACAATGTACATTTTCAGTGATATCTTTAATATGTATTTCAAATAAACTGGAAAGGAGGAAGGATTATTATTTGTTGATTTTCCTAGCTATTTTAAAACAATGAATAAATATGTCTCCCTATATTCTAAGACTGCTGAAACCCCTATAACCTCATTAGTGTTTGCCAATGGAAGAAACTGAATTTCCATGTCCGAATAACAGCCTACTTGCAGAAGCAAGCTATACACATTGAAATAAGGTTAGTACTTTCATTCAGAGGCCACTGGGACTTCTACACAGGAGGTAGGTAACACATTGCATCCTAGTTGCCATTTCGTAAGCAGTGCTAATGGGCACTAGAGGGTCATTCTGTCTAGAAAAATGGTCATCATTATGGAAAAGGCCTTGAGTTGTGAAAGGGAACAGAAGTATAATCAGTGGTGAAGGTTGCTTGACATAAAAGTGAGACCCAGAAACAAAGTTTTACAGATTTTCTCTCTCACCAAAATTAAACCATAACATGGGTACTTCTTACAGGGATACTGTTCCCTAGTTTCAAATGCTATTTTATAATTGAAGGACATCACTGTGTATTACAATTTAACAAACAAATAGAATTATAAACCCTAGAGAGATTAGGAAAAAAAAATAATGTCCTTCATCCAAAAAGTAAAACTAACTAATGCTGGTCTATCAGTATATTACAGAAATTTTGGGGCTGTGTTCTTCAATGGTATCATACACTGCCTAATTAATCATTGCATGTACAGCACAAATTCACTAGGAAAAAATTTTGCACAGGCATCTAAAACCAGCATAGTTTTTTATTTTGCATTGGTAGAGGGGATTTGGAAAGAAAGAGGAGGAAAGAAAATAGTTGAATGAAACTACAAGGATCACCCTACAACTGTTACTCTATTTTCTCTGTCCTTCCTCTTCCTTCTGAGCATACTCATCTTCCAAGTATTAATTTTTCTCTTGTGTTCTAAAGTTACAGTTCAGCTTGTCTTTCTGACTTTTTTAATTTAAAAAAGCGCTCCCATTTCCTGCTAGTACCAAATTTCTTTTAAGAGACAACAGTTTTAAGCAAAATAAAAACGATGAAATAAAATAAACCTTACCACACAGTTTTAGTACCAATAAGCCTGTTAAGAAGGAAGCAAAAGAACTCAAACAGAATACATAATTTACAAACAGAATACATAATTTACATTACCAATAACTACATATAAATTTGATTCTAGCAAGTTAAATGCAATATCGTCTTCCCCAGTAAATGCAAATGTTCTCAAATTCAAAGTACAAACATCTACAATTTACTGTACTGCCCATACTTCTGTGCTAAGAACACTTAGCATTTCTGCAGCAGCATCAGTTCATCATCAGTGTCTGCATTTCATGGCATGCAATGATGCTCGTACACCAATACAAAATTTTGTGTGCACTAAAGGAGTTTGAAGTGATGCAACCAAGGAACTGGGAACAGCTCAAGTGTAAACCTAAAACTGAGTCAGTGCCACCACATTTTTTCATTTGCTACCCTCTGAACTCACAGGCAAGGTCCCACAAACTAAACAATTAATCTTTACAAATTTATAGTGATTTAAATACTAAACATGGTATATAGCTGTTAAGACACAAAAATATGTTCCATGCTAATCTCTTGCTATCTACAACCAACTCAAAAACTCAGAATTTAGATTTTAGACAACTGTTCCATCCATAAACACCACAAAGATCACTTTCTAACATCAGGTCTTAAAAAGAGAGAAAAACAAAGGAAATTTCATCTTATGTGAGCAGGTGGGGGGGAATGAGGAACTGGAAACTCTTGAAATACAACACTCAAAGAATTTACAGTCAATTAGATTAATCTGAAGTGAATCAAAGAATTCTGAAGGTGTTGTTCAGCTTCAGGAACAAAGGGTGTCCCAGGAAGAAATTATATAGTCAACATACTGTATCAATGCAAATTGGAAAAAGTAATTTCTGTTCACTGTATTAATATAAACAATGAGAAAGAAGGGGTAGGAGGGTTGAACCATGCACTATTAGCATACCAAAACATTAGGAGCAACTTCCCTACCAAGAAGCTAAACATATATATTGCCAACAAAAAGCCAGTGAGGTTTCTGAAGATGATGCTAAAATGAAGGAGCTACAGATATGGGTGAAGTGGATAAATTCAGGTACTGTTATTTTCTGTATATTTCTTTTTTGATTTTACCAGTTTTGTTCACAGAAGCCTGAATTTACAGTTTCAGCAAAGAATGTCTCAGAGGTTGGGCAGTGAGGACTGAAAACCAGAAACTTCAGAAAGTCACTATCATCAAAGATTCATACCTGTAAATGCCTTTAAAGAAGTCCGTGGCAGAATTAACAGAGCTAAACCATTTAAAATGTATTAAAAGGCTTGACAATACAACAGTGTTTTGGGTTTTTTTTGCCTTTTATTATAATCCAGGAATCTACAGATGAGCCTCGGAGATCTGGAGAAGGATAACTGCAAATTGAAATTGGAATGTGAAGCTTACAGAAAAATTTCCAAGTAACACCAAGGAGGTAAATCACACACTGGACAGAGGACAGGCTGGATTTTGCAAAATCCCAGAAAGGAAAGTTTCAAAGCCCTGTGGACTCAAAGAGCTAGAATACAATTTACGGTACACATAAAAAATAAATTTCAAGAGAATGTTTTCATTGCTAGAGGATCTAAAGATGGGTGTTTGATATTTCTTTAAAAATTAATTGAAGTTGGCATATGACATTAGCCTCGCTACATCCCTGCAGTGTAGTATGCAGTCAGCACAAGTCCTGATCTATTATGGGTTTGGTCTCTTTCAATACCCTCTCCTGACCCCATCAAACAAATTAGTATGCTTTATGCAAAACAAATAAATAAATAACCCCCCTAAAGCCTCATAATTAAACAGAAATTACATAAAAAGGAGTATAATCTGGGTGGTTTTTCACACATGACCTAATTTTTTCAGTACAAAGCTGTATCAGAGGTACCTTCATCTATCAAAAAGTCACAAATTTAACTTTGTGAAGATATCACAATTCATAAACCAACTATTCGACACATTTTACCATTGGAACTATCTGCTATCTGGTAGTTCTTGCTTTTCCTTGTGTGTGTGTTGGGGTTTTTTTCCTATAGAAGATGGCAATGTAAATTCATATACAACTTCTAAGCAATTATAATCTTGTTTATGGGACTGCACTCTGGCCAGTGATTTTCCATGCTGTATTTGTGCAGTTTGTTATTGCTGTGTAAACACCTTGCATTTGATGTTTTTGAACAGCATCTTATTTTTCCAGATGATACCTACAATTTATCAAGATTATTTTGAATTCTAATCCTTTCCTGCAATGTACTTGCAGTCCTTCACAGCTTGCTATTGTTGCGAATTTAATAAGTATATACTCTATTCCATCACTCAGATCATTAATGAAAACACTGAAAACTATTGAGTCACCACAAATCCCTGCAGAACTCCCTTTAATAAATCTTCTCATTTTGATAGTGAGCTACTTCTTAAACACAGTTTCTAGTTTTCCAGCCAGCCTATTGTAGTTGCATGTTTACCTTATTCCCCAGCTTGCTTAAAAGCATGCCGTGCGTGAAAGTGCCAAAATCTTATGAAAAGTGAAATACAACATTCAAGGTTTTTCCTTTGTCCACAAGGCCACTGCAGAGGTAAAAGACTCTTATCTTTCTGAAAAATCCATGCTGATAGCTATTCTTGTACTTTCAGGTGTTAAAAATGCAGTGTACACTTGCTTGTTCCAGTATTTTCCCCGGACTGAAACTCTAATTACAGCACATCACTTTAGCCTATATAACCAACACTTCTCCCTTCCTCTTTAAAAAACAGCATTATGTCTGCTCTACTCCAGTTCTCCAGTACCTCTACTCATTCTCCACAAGGTAACAGAGACAGACACTAATGGCTCCAAAATATTATATGTTTAATCTTTAAAAACCTTGGAACAGAGCTAATTAGAAACAGTTAACTGAAAAAAAACCACCACACCTAACTTACCTAAATATTCTTTAATTGGTTTATTCCCTCCGTGAGACTGACAACTTTTTCTCACAACTTTTGGTAATTACTGTAATAATCACCTGGCTGAGACTGACTTCTACAGTGGTGAATCATGCAAAGAAGAAATGTTCTTTTGCCCTTCTCCCCAAGACTGCATTTCATATGCACTCTCAAAAATTCCCTCTAGCCTGGCATTAACTATTAGTTTCTCCATCCTGGATCAAATCCCCTCTTTCCTGGTTGCCTTTTGTATGTTCAGTTGCAGAACTTGTCACCAGTTTGGTCCAATAGCAATCTCAATTGACAGTCTGGTTGCAGGAAGCATCAAATCACCTGAAATCCCTATTATACATGAAGTTAGTAGTGTACCTTTGGTTGCCTACTAAAGATGTCATCTATTGAATCTTACCAGCTGGATGTCTGTGATAATTTTCAGAACAAAGAGGTCCTTTTTTCCTCTAGTAGTTATCCAGAGGCCTTCAAGGGTCTCTCTCCTTCTGCAACTGTGACCTTGGATAAAGCACCCCCTTAAATTACAAGGGAACAATTCCCTTCTTCTCTGCAATTCCTAATTAAGATTTACAACTTCATTTTCAACATAATATAGTTTTTGCAGGTATGAATTTTCAACAAAATTCTGATTTTTTTTTTATGGGTACTTTATGCCCTTCTATTGTGACATAATTGGTCACAACAGCCTCATGTGAGTACACTGTGGTCCAGCATGGACACAACATACGCAGCAAGTGCGGACATAGTTGGTACTACCTATGGCTATTATACAGATCATCAGTAAATACCCCAAAACAGACTGCAAATCCTGAGGTATGGAATTTCTGTGAGACTGTAGAGGTCCTAAACCTTTCTAGAACCTCACATTGTAACTGTTAAAATCCTGAGGGAATTGGCCGATGTAGTTGCCAAGCCACTCTCCATGATATTTGAAAAGTCATGGCAGTCAGGTGAAGTCTCTGGTGACTAGAAAAAGGGAAACATTGTACCCATTTTCAAAAAGGGTAGAAAGGAAGAGCCTGGGAACTACCGACCTGTCAGCCTCACCTCTGTGCCTGGGAAGATCATGGAACAGATCCTCTTAGAAGCTATGCTAAGGCACATGGAGACCAGGGAGGTGATTCGAGATAGCCAGCATGGCTTCACCAAGGGCAAGTCCTGCCTGACAAACCTAGTGGCTTTCTATGATGGAGTGACAGCATCAGTGGACAAGGGAAAACCAACAGACGTCATCTATCTGGACTTCTGCAAAGCCTTTGACACGGTCCCCCACAACATCCTTCTCTCTAAATTGGAGAGCTATGGATTTGATGGGTGGACTGTTCGGTGGATAAGGAACTGGCTGGATGGTCGTGTCCAGAGGGTAGTGGTCAACGGCACAATGTCCGGATGGAGACCGGTGACAAGTGGTGTCCCTCAGGGGTCCGT
>NW_009259977.1:380929-452788 GCF_000687185.1 Egretta garzetta
CACAAAAATGATCTGAGGGCTGGAGCACCTCTCCTATGAGGACAGGCTGAGGGAGTTGGGCTTGTTCAGCCTGGAGAAGAGAAGGCTGCAGGAAGACCTGATTACGGCCTTTCAATACCTGAAGGGGGCCTATAGGAAAGATGGGGAAAATCTTTTTAGTAGGGCCAGCTGTGACAAGACAAGGGTAATGGTTTCAAACTAAACCAGGGTGGGTTTAGACTAGATATAAGGAAGAAATTCTTTACAATGAGGGTGGTGAAACACTGGAACAGGTTGCCCAGAGAGGTAGTGGAGGCCCCATCCCTGGAAGCATTCAAGGCCAGGTTGGACGGGGCTCTGAGCAACCTGATCTAGTTAGCAGTGTCCCTGCTCCTGCAGGGGGGTTGGACTAGATGACCTCTAGGGGTCCCTTCCAACCCAAAACATTCTATGATTCTATGATTTAAAAAAATATTCAATATGTGACCGCTCAAATAATTTTAAAAGAAGCTATTTTTCTAAACAGGTACACCAAGAACTAAAGCTACGAATGCACTGGGAGCTGAAAGCACTGGTTGTACAGACCTCTTAGCGCTGTAAGAAATCAATGGTAACTGCAGGTTCTCAGCACCCCTGAAAATTACTACAGATGGGCTTTCTTCCCGTGCATGTCAGTCAGCACTGTATCAGGTGAGTTTGTAGCTCTGACGTTTAAGATGTCATTTGTCATCTTCACCGAAAGGTCATTTCTACCAATTTGCTGCATGACTTTTTTTCTGGTTCCACTGAGAACGTATTTCTAATTTTGAAAATCTAATAAACAGTTACATATTTTAGTAGATTATTGATGAGTACTGCCTGAAGGGAACCACAGGATGAAAACTTTGGCATCCTATTGAGTATAAAACGACAGACACTGCTACAAAATCTTATTTATGAAAAAAGCATTTGATATGGGTATTTATTAATACACAATTGCACAAAATTGCAAATTTCCAGCAGCATTTTATGTTATAAATGTTAAAAAAAGTTGCTGAAACTTGAATCCTTTAATGACTGTTGATTGAATTTGCAGGCACTTTCTACAGAATTGAGATGCTCAATTTTACATAATAATTTCTAACTCAATCGATATATATGAGCTAAACAAGTTTAATCTTGGTGAAATTTAATTTAGGAATGCACAACATTCAGAGAAAATCATGTGAGGCATGCCTACATCTCTATGCAGAAATATGTCTTCATATGACAATTTTAATTATAATTTCAGAGAATAAATATTCCTCTTTATCTTAAGACCCTGTGTCACACTGTTATTATTTGTCGATAACTTTCTTTATAGTTCACTTTTCTCCTGACCTGTGTCCAGTCTTACTCGACACATACATATCTCCATTTTAATAAAAGTTTTGTGTTGTTATCATCTCATACTGAAGAGAAACCATTTAACACAAAAAATAAGGAAATATATCTAGCCCCTCAGAGAAACAACCATCATGAAACTGACTTCTTGAGCTAGCCAATTTAAAGGAAATAGATATGCTCATAATACTGCCTAACCCCCAGTATCAATACAGCCTGGGGGGAGAAAGGATTGAGAGCAGCCCTGCCGAGAGGGACTTGGGGGTGCTGGTGGCCAGTCTTACTCGACATATACATATCTCCATTTTAATAAAAGTTTTGTGTTGTTATCATCTCATACTGAAGAGAAACCATTTAACACAAAAAATAAGGAAATATATCTAGCCCCTCAGAGAAACAACCATCATGAAACTGACTTCTTGAGCTAGCCAATTTAAAGGAAATAGATATGCTCATAATACTGCGTAAGTATAGAATCACGTTAATATTTATCACTGAAATTATCAAACCAGCTACAGCAGCATATGGAGGTGTAAGTGATAATAACACCGATTTTAAGAAAAATACCACTAAAATAAGATGCCCTTGTATACGATCTTTCAATACAATATCTGGAGTAATTCTCTGCCTGTCTGAAATGTGCTCAGGAAAAAATGACACAGAAAAGAAAATCCTTCACAGTCTGCATTCAGAAAACATTGTTACTGAAGCTAATGCACGCTCCAGCTGATATAAAACTTTTCTTTGAGTGTCAGTTGTCTTCAATAACTATATATATTTTACAGGAATTTGGTTTTACTGATTTGCTCTTCTCTCAGTACATCACTGCCTAGGGCTGTCATACTCCTTTGCCTTTTCTGGCTAAATCACACATACTGCTTTTGGTTCCCATTCCACCACATATTTGCAATTATAAAATATTAAAGAATCTTAACATATGATAGTCTTAAAACTTATAATGAAAGTTATAACAACAGAATACAGAAATAGAAGTCCAAATTCTCACATACACAGAAATAAATTAAGATGAACTCCCTTTACTTCAGTGAGCTTCTGAAGGTTTAGGTGTTAGAATAAACTGAAAGTGAAACCATTCTTACAGGAAGCAAACTGAAATCAAATAGGGTCCGTATAAATATATGGTGTATTTTTTAACCAAATCCATCATCAGGACAGCTGAAATAAAATCTAATGTTTTGTAAAGAAATTCTTTACCAAGATACTAATTTTTCATGTCTTTAACTCAGTTCTAGAAACAGAAATCTTTTATTCTTAAAAGACTTCACACTGAACTCAAGTTCTTGAAAAAAATTTAAAACATTATTTATTTTGGCCAGCCTAGCTTTTCCACAGCTGTCACTATTACTGATTCTTCCCTTTGCACTGAGAGGAGGTTAAATGCAATGAAAAACAAGGTGTGCCAGTTATGCTGCAAGTTTTTAGAAGTTTAACGGTTGAAAAATGTCCTTCTAACAGCTGGCAACAGGCATGCATGATTCTTAATAACATTTGCTTAGTAGCTATCACTCAAATGCAGGTAGTGGCCTGCCCTGGGCTCCTGAAGCCCCTGTTGAGCATAGCTATTTTAAGAGCTGCTGCCCCCTTTGGGGCAGGTGAACCACGAAGATTCCATCTCACAACCAAAGAACCCATGATCCAACCCCTGTGCTGCCTCAGGATTGACCTGCACTACAAATTTCTGATATCAGAAGAAACTATTATAATTTACAAAAAAAGCAGTAATTTAACTGAAAAGAACCATTGCCTAAAACTTTCCAACAAATATGTTTTTTGGTTTCACTTTCTAGCTTTTCCCAAGAATTTTGAAAATTTATAAAAGTGAAGAAAAATGCTAAACAAGATGATGTTCTAGATAAAATAAATTTTAAAATTTCCTATTTGGAGAAAATGTCTCCCCCTGCCTTTTTTTTAAGACCTCACTAATCCAAATTTGTGATATATTTCACCCAGAAATACATTACTGGGGGAGGGGGGGGGGAAGAGAATGTATGCTTTAAAACCAGCTCTAATACAAGCTCACATCCCAAGTTACTCCTGACTGGACACAAGAGTGGCATCTCCCGTCCTTAGCAGTTGTGGCAAAGGCACCGCATAAAATAAAACAGAATGTTCAGTGAACCTGAAATCATAGAGGGCCTTCCGTACACCACTTGGGCAGAAAAAACAATTCCATTCTCTTTCCCAGCAAATACAAGTTTTCTGTATCCCTTTCCATCTATTACTGAAGACAGTCGCTCCTATAACGTTTCTTACACTGGCATTGTGAGTGTTACGCTTTCCCTCTATTCTTTCCTATTGACTAATCTCTTTCATTTTCTACAAATGGTGTAGACAAAACCTTTCACCCTCAAGCCCTGTTTTAAATGTAATGAAATGCTGTCACAGCATAGCTGTTTGCACGCCACTACAAAAAAGAATGTTGTCCTCAATCTCAGATTTTATAGAATAAATGGAACATAAACAGCAGGACTGCCTAAAATTGAACTAAACCTATTATTTCTTCCTAGGCAAACTGAAACTATATTGTATTAGAATAACTTGAAAAAGGTTACTAAGTCTTGATCATTTTTCTATAATGTGTAAACAAATTCAAATTAGTTGCATTTTTTTTTAAACCCACACCAAGTCTAGAGGAAGAAGAGCCTAATTCTAGTAGGAATAACCTGTAAAATATTTACAGGAAGAAAAGAAAGAGAAGAAAAGCAATAGATTATTTTTTTAAATATACTTAATGACACAGTGCTACACTGAGTTTCTCATGTATACATACCCACATAAGGGTAAAAAACCCTTTAGAATTTAAAATTTTTTCAAAAAAGCTCATTAAATTAAAAAAGAAAAACGCTCAAAACAGCACCTGTTTTTTCCTGCACCACCAATCAAGTTATTTCTCAGAGAGAAAGAGCTTGTGAATGTCTTCTAGGCATTATTTGATTAAGTTGACAATATTATGTGAGCAATGGTTGAGTACCCACTGTGCTGTACTTTTGACCAAATTGATTTGTGTAATGAACAGTTGCTCTGTCTCTTCTCTAGCCTGAACAGGGCTCTTGATTTAACCAGTGGTGCTGGAAGCCAAGTGAATTTACAGCCCCCACAGTCATTCTCTCTCAATCTGGAGAGAATAGCAGCAGCAGTACACGAGCAAGCATAATTCAATACATTGTGCTATAAGTGCAGAAAATAATATCAGAGAGCTCTGCAATATACCTGTTTGATTTGATTTGTAAACCTGATAAAAAAGCAATCGAGAAAAGTTCAGCAGAAAAAATATATATGCGTCCTGAGCAAAAATGTAACCATAGTGAGTGTGTACAAAGAACTGCAAAAATCATGCATAGTAAGTCAACTTCATACTTTCCTTAGATAATATTGCACATTTTCCATTTAAAAAGGGTCTAGATCCTGAAAAGTTACCTTTCCATGAAAAAGTGAGCAGAGAGAATAATTTAAAACTGAGTTTGGGACTTTCTGAAAGCACTGTTTCCCAAATACACTACAAACAGCATACTGACAAATGCGGTGGACTTACATATTTCCTGTTTTCTTAAGTAGCTTGACTGATTAATTAATCATACTGGTTTTGATAAATTTATATTCTGAAAAGACCCAGCCCTGCAATGTGCTTCCCGGGAGCATAACAACATAAAGGAAAAGGAGTTATCTACGCAGATACATCTGTTTGTCCTTAAATGTTTACACAAAGGTGTAACACATGAAAAAAATTCTATCACTGTGCTTTTTTACAACTGTGATAAACATTACCAGAAGCATCAGTGACTTTTCTTGTCAACTACATCTCTGTTATCCTTTACTCATGAATAAAATCAATAGTAAAGTCTTGTTGCTTTCAGGATGTTACAAGGTGAGATTATTTTTTCATTATTTGCATTATTTGCATTTATTATTAGTTCTAAAGCTAAAAATATTGTAACTACCTCATATTGCAAGTCATGCAGCTCATGCCACATCAATTTATCCCCTTAAGAATCCATTTCTGAAGACAACGTGCACTGTTCTTTGTGCTGATCTACTGCAAAGTGCACACAGATGTGGGACTTGCCATTATGCGCAAGAAAGGTAATGGTGTAATCATGTTCGCATTTGACAATGTTGCTAAATTTCTGGTGTAGCTGTGAATACTTCGCACTCTAGGAATGCTTGGTTTCAGAGACACTGAGACTTAAACCCTGGCAGGGGAAACCCTGACCCTCTTCTTGTCAGTGGTAAAATTCCCTTTTATTGCAGCTGGGTCAGAACTTCACCCCATTATCATACCCACTTGACAAAATAATTTCACCTTTCCCATTAATTTCACTCAATTTCCCAAATTACAAAAGTGTAATATTCCTGGTTTCATATGCTTTACAAAAACCTTTTACTATCCAAAGCACCCAATGAAAACCAACCAAAGCAATTACTTTCTCACCATACCCTATGATAGTTCTGGAAAGAAATGTAAGAGGGCAGCCAAGTCCCTGTTTTCTCCCATCTCTGAAGCAGTGAAATATCACACTGGCTCCTGTCCAGTCTATTAGTGCAGAAGAGCAGTCCTCCCATTTCACTACTGGCAAAAGTATGTTAGATGTTCACTTGTGCCTATTACTCTTATTAATAATATACATCCTTCAAAGTTGAGATGAAATGTGAGACACATATACTTAGCTTGCAAGCTTGTATGGCATTTTGGTGACCCAAGTGATGAAGCTGGACAGACTAGCAAGCCTGCCTGCTTTGTACGGGGTAGAACAGATTTATTCATAACATTGTGCTTCACAAGAAAGCAATTGCTTCATGTAGAATGGCATTTAGGAACAAAGGCAAGAAAAAGTGGCTGTTCTGTATAAGCTAGTCCAAAATTCTAACAACCGAATGAAAGTATTTACGTTAAATAAGTTTTGTATCAGTCAAGGAAGTTCACCTTTCTTGTCCCAGACATAGGGGACCAGAACGGCCCCTACACAATTTCAGTTCTGCATGCCTCGTACTACATTCAGTGTAAGTGCATGTGGTCTGAGCAGTAATGGAGTCTGACAACAAAGCTTTATTGAGGCAGTAAGAAAGGTGATCAATGATACGCCCATGTGGCAACTCACCTAGTCAATGATAGCAAACACTGGATCATAAGCAATGCCGTGGCTCCAGTGGGCTGCCAGGGACACTTGGTGTCTGGGTTACCTGGCAGCAACAGCCAGTGCCTTTTGAATGCGGGCAAGGGCTGTGCCACCCCTCGACTCCACCAGCAGCAGTGTGATTGGAGAAAATCATACCTTGCATGAGTAACGTGGGCAGCATCCTGCCAACACTGCTGATGGAGTCTGTTTGCACTGGTGACACTGGCTGAGGGGCAGGGTGTCAGGAGGCAGGGTGTCAGCATGCTTTTTTTAAGTGAGAAGGGACAACCACCTCCCCTCTGGAATATTTTATGTTAGAGGTCTTCAATCGGTCAGATAAGTAAAATTTACTACCAGGAACACAATGTAAGGTGGTTGACTCTGACTGGGACACTTGTTTTAGATATACTGCAACACACAAACATATCCCAGTAGAATCCCTTAATCCAATTTACAGGCAAATGAAAAAGAACCTGAATAATTTTGTGGTTTGCTTCAACAGTTTCTATGGTTTCTGCTATTGAACATGCTTTGGGGCTTCAGTGTACTGGGTATTGTTCCATGTTGAGGACTTTAAAGCAGTACTGATTATTTCTTTCATTTCTAGATGGATGCATTCTGGATGCTGATACCACAGGCTACAAGAAAGTACTGCTATTATTGTGATAGCTTATGCATAGAAAGCTAGCAGCCTAAAAAAGAGATCATTAATTATGAGGACAGATAGGAGTAATAAGATAGGTTTCTTAAGCTTCTGGTACTGCAGGGCAACTGAAGGGTTATTAATTACTTGGCTACATTAATTATTTCCCCAATCTATCTTCCTTAACAATATGGAATATAGCCCTTACATAGTGCTTTACGTTGCCATTGCTGGCTCATCATTTTTCTTCTAAAATAGTCAGCAGGATATCAGGGAATAGCATATCCATCATGTTTGGAGTGGAATTGCCAGAAACCATAAGTGTTTTGGATTCTGAATGTGTTTTCTCAAAACTTAGGAAAAATTTGCTGGTTATAAAGAGTAGATATCTTTTTTAAAAGACTATTCATGACAGGTTTTAATAGAGTTTTGAGTAACTTAAGCAGTTGCCAAGTTCAGTTAAGGACATGCAATTGACATCATCATATCAATAACTTGAAATGGGAGAAGGAATTATAGTAGGTTGCCCTAATTAATTATTTATTGTTTGCATCGATTCACTAACTATTTCTGACCACTTACTAATCCCATCCATGAATATCACAACAACAACAATTAACAAAACCATTCTCTAATCAGCTGCATCCTGGCTCCATTAGCCAAAAAGGAAATGCATACACTCTATGCATGTTTTTAGAAGTTCATTCTACAGCTACAAGGATATTTTCACAGGATAATTTAAGATTAAATTCCTTGGGTTTAACCTTAAAAAAAATTTAAGCAGACATATTATGAAACACTCTACTGGCCAAAGGACAAAAGCATTTGTTTAATCCAAATGAAATATCTTAAGCAGTGATGCACAGACACAAAGAAATAGTCAAATAATTTTGTTATTCCTCTTTCATCTACTAGTGAGAAGACTATTATTTCTGATCTAATTCTTGTTGCTCTTTCAAAGCACTTCAATAGCAGGAACGAAGTGTTTAAAAATAACATTTCAATACTTGAAAGACTTGTGTAAAATCAAGACAGGCAACAAATGAATACGTATCCAAAAAATACCATGAAAATAAATATAGAAATTTTGATTAGAGTTGATTAAAGGTTTTTTATCATTTGAATGGGAGCCTAGCTTCACACTGCACAAGCTTGTTTAATAAATCCATCAAAGTATTACAAGAATAAAAAGCTATCAGTATCCTTGGCACTAAGAAATTTCTCGCTCATGTCATTTTTGCCCACAAATTACTCAATACATTTACATCCTAAATTCATTTCTGTTATTTATCTCACGATGGCATTTGTTTCCTCCTCTGTGCCTAAAAAGAAACATGATTAGCTAAATCCTCCACGACACACCCGATATAAAATCCTGCCTTTCATGCCACCTTGAGACTCAGGTGCTTTTCAGCCTGCCTTGTGTTTACCCCAGTGCTTGTATAGATGAGTGTTGGTTCAGACCCATTGATCCAACTGGAAACTTACACTTCATAAAATGAGTGAGCTGGTCCAATCCACAAGTGAAGAAAGGGACATAAAGATGCAGATGATGTTGGGTAAGAGAAAGCTGGAGGACAGGCCTGTTCCTTTCTATGGCAGCACAGCCTTACATCAGTTTAAGCCAGTTTGGAAACTTCCAATTACCCCAACCACAGACAGGGACTTCAGGGATTATGGGGTTATACAGACAAAATATATAAAACAGGAGTTTAAATGCTTCCTCTGGAAGTATTAATGGGGAATGGATATGATATGTTCTCAATGTCCAAAGATGCAGATCTGCCACCTACAACGTGTACTAGTAAGTAACAAAGTTTAAATGAAGAGGGGTAAAATAGATGAAAGAAATACAGAAATGTTTTGTAAAGCTTACAGGTAAATATGCCTAATTGTTATGAAAATTCTAAAACACCTTCTTCTAAGTTAAACTTTGAAAGGCAATCGCATACTGGCAATAAATCAGAACCCAAAGCTCTTGAGACTAAGACTTTGTGACTGATGCAAAGCTTGTGGCAATAACTTCTTTAACTGGAAATCTACTCGTTCTCCCTAAGTAAGTTTTCCCATCCAACGCAGTTATTACCTTAATATATGAAGAAATTATTCACAAAACAACATAACTCAATATACAGGAAGGTGACTGCACTTTTTACCTGTGGTCATTCATTCGTTCACAAGCATCACTGTTATAAAATAGAATGAAATTCTTTCCTTAAATGTTCAAATTAGCTTAATAATTCTTGCAAATATTATCCTTCATAAGTCAACATTATAAAAGGTTGCAAAGGTGCAATACAGCTTATTAAATTTTTGTTCTGGCAACAGGCTCTATCTAGGCAAAAATATCTTTTAACGTCTGTGACTACCTTGTACAATGCTGTGACATTTAGCGATATTTGTCCAAATGAAAAATCATTAATGAAATACTATGCTACACAGCTTCAGAGGACATTACTTTCTTTAAAAGAAAGAGAAGAAGTGTCTTGAGATGGAACATTTGCAGGTTTAGCTACGAAGAGTTGTTTAGAAAGCAATGTTTACCCTCAGCTGGAATCAATGTACTCTAGTTTCTGGAATTCCCCCCCTGAACTAGACTTATGTCATGCATGTAAAGTCCCTTTTTGTAAGAGTTGTGTTGACACAACCAACTGCTGAGTGAACTTGTGGGAGCAGAGTTTCATACTGAGAGAGAATGGTTGATTGCTACAGTGCAAGCTCATGAAAAGAAAGAAAATGTGACAGCATGATAAAAGGTTTTTTGCTGTTTGATCCCTCACATCTTAGCCCAAGGAGTCAATTCTTGAACCCTCTGAAACACAGAAGAATTTGAGAGTTCTCCATGTCACAAAAAGACACTTTCTAAGTCACATTGCTCTTTTTTATACTGAAGCATATATCAACTCAACAAACAGCAGTTCAGCCCATACACAACTTAGTAATTTTTCAAACTTAGTTTACTGCCATTCCATGAAAAAAATAGCTGGATTTATTTTTCTCATTGGTGTTTGGTGCTCTCATATCTTAGCATGTTGCAACCAAATGCAAGCCACATTTCAAGAGAGATACAATGTTTTGAATGGAAAAGCATGACTGTGCCTGCTGTGTTCTGATGCTGTCCTTCCTACAGAACACTGGATGCACTACCACGGTCAACGGAACGTGCACGAAGTTTTCCACTAGCGCAACCAAAGAGAGTGAAGTCCACGTCATAGAATATTATGCATAGAACATAAAACAGAAACAGACTTTTTCATCCTTCTCTTCAATATCATCCAACACCTTTTCTTCATTAATGTGGAAGATGATTTAAAGTTTTAGAAAATATTCCTTCTTCCTTCCTTTCTCCCACTTAAAAGAAAAATCTAAAGAGTACCGGATGGTTCCATGAATTTGTAAAGGGTTTAAATCACCAATTCAAATTTAGCTGTGAAAGCCAATCTTGAATTCTGCTTGATCACATGAATGCTGCTTGTTGCAGAGCTTCACCAATGCAGCTTCTACTGCAGAACCAGGCAACAACTTTGATTACTGATACTGAAGTTTAAGAAAACATCTATTGAAGAAGTGGGAATAGAACTCAGATCCTCTTGAAATCAAGTTTTCCTTTCCTGGAAAAGAGAATTTCTCAGGAAAGAAGGCAATGAACACATTCTCTAATAGCAACCCCTGAATCAGGAGAGTTGGCACTGACAGTTTAAAGCTTTTTCCTATTTTTCCCTATTTCTCACAACAAGCTTGCCAACAGATCTTTTCACTTGTTCATCCTCAAGTACAACAAGAAATTCCTCAGTCAAGATGTACCTATTTTCATCCAACATCTGTACAGAGAAGTTTTGTGGTTTAGCCACAGCTGGCAACCAAGCCTGACCCAGCCACTTGCTCACCTTCCCCTCCGCACCCACCCAGTGGGAAGATGGGGGAGAGAATCAGAAGAGCAAAAGTAAGAGAACTCATGGGTTGAGATAAGAACAGTTTAATAATTGAAATAATAACAATATTTTAATGGAAACAATGGGGGAGAGAGAAAGAAAATGGGATAAAACAAGTGACGCAACTGCTCACCACCTGCTGACCGACACCCAGCCCAACCCCAAGCAGCGATCGCTGTTCTCCAGCCAATTCCCCCCCAGTTTCTATATTGAGCATGATTTCATACAGTACTGAATAGCCCTTGGGCCAATTGGGGTCAGCTGTCCTGGCTCTGCCATCCTCTCAGCTTCTTGTGCCCCTGGGGAGCTGAAAAGTCCTTGCCTAATGTAAGCACTGCTCAGCAACAACTAAACCATTGGTGAGTTATCAACATTCTTCTCATCCTAAATCCAAACCACAGCACTATGACAGTTACCAGGAAGACAATTAACCCTCTCCCAGCTGAAACCAGGGCAGAAGCCATAACAGTCTCTAACAGTTTTGCTGTCTGTAGTTCACTTCGGGAATTGGTACAGTATGCTACAGCCATGCTCCCTCAGTCATTATTAGAGTGTTCCATCAGTCATTATTACAGAGTTTCATCAGTCATTATGACAAAGTTTCCTCTTCGCTTGAATTCTTGGAAACGGGACTCAGTCTAGTAATGTTGTTTGCAGACAAAACAAAACTGGGTGGAGTGACTGATACGCCAGAAGGCTGTGCTGCCATGCACCTCGGCAGACTATAGAAATAGGTCAACAGGAACCTCATGAAATTCAACAAAGGAAAGTGCAAAGTCCTGCACTTGCAGAGGAACAACCCCATGCACAGGGGAGTGACCAGCTGAAAAGAAGCTCTGCAGAAAAAGACATGGGAATCCTGGAAGACAAATGGAATATGAGTGAGCAATGCATGAGGGATTGGAATATCTGACAAACAAGCAGAGAACGAGAGAGCCTGGGACTGTTCAGCCTGGAAAAGAGAAGACTTGGAGAAGTCTCACCAATGTGCATAAATACCTGAAGTGAAGCAGTAAAGATGCAGGAGCTAGGCTCTTGTCAGTGGTGCCCAGTGACAAGACAAGAGACAAAAGCTGAAGTACAGGACATGCTGTTTAGGTGCTGGGAAAAAAATTTCCTGTGAGAGGGATCTAACACTAGAATAAATTTCCCAGAGGCCTTGTAGAGCTCCAGCCTTAGAGGTATTCAACACCCAACTGGACACAGTGCTGAGCAACCTACTCTACTTGATCCTGCTTGATTTGTCAGCAAATCAAGATCAGGTTCAGTGATGATAATCAGACTTGGGCAGCCCCATGATCAGCAGGTAGGTAGAGACTGATGGGGCAGATCTCAGGTCAGACCAGGCCGGAGCAGATCAATCAACTGTCACCGGGCAGGCGCTGGGGGCCCTGGACTGGACTGAAACAGAGCTCCTGGGCCATGGGTGGGAGTGTGCTGGGAAGCTGAGCAGGGCCAGTAAGGCCTTGTAGTGCCCTCAAGGCCCTGACAAGGATCAACTCATAAAGGCTGATGCCAGAATATCGTACGAAAACAACGTGCAAAGGAAGAGGATCTAAAAAGGGAGTGGGAAAAATCTTCATTCAGATGGGTGAAAATTTCCTGCTTGACATAAATTAGTGCTTTTGTACTCTGCAAATTATATACATATATATGCATTTTATTCTTACCTAACAGACTGGCTCTCCTTTTCTGACTCGTAGTTGCTCACTTTAATCAATATGCTTTTGTTTTTAATTTAGCAGTACTGCATTAAGTGGATTATTTTATTTTAAATACTGTCATCAACAATAAAGTTTCTGCAGACCAAATTTGTGCCCTCCAATTCAATGATGTAAATCCACTTTCTTTTGATTATTCTTCATTTGCACCTCTCCAGCCTTGCAGTATTGAGAACGCTGTTCAAATTTACCTGACTTGGTTCACAAATCTGCTGTGGGTGCATATGAAGAGAAAGAATACAACATGTAGTCTCTAAGACACATCACCTCTGAAAAAACTAATTTACTAACTGAACAAAATATTTGCTATTGATATCATTGATGCATTAATAATGTAATACAATAATGATAAGATGTGGAGTTAATTTTCAAACAGAACTTTAGTCGAAACAAGTGAGATAAAAAAATCAACGTAGTTGTTATATGGAACAGCCCACACAACAAAAAATTCTAAAAATATCATCAGCAGCTGAGTTGCTCATTCCAATTATCTGGGCCAATCTTGCATTCTCTGCACACACTATTTCTTCTGAAAGAGTATTGCTTCAAATACCAGGCATCACAAATGTAATCATGCAAATGGTTATCCTGATCTAGTATCTGACATTGAATAGTTCAAAAGATGCAAGAAACTCTCTAGAAAGGCAACTATTCAGCAAACCTCCCCCCTCAGAAAAAGTTCTCTGCATTACCCCGAGTGGGAATATGATCTTTCTGAAATATGCCAGGACTACCTCTTAAAATATTCTGTATATCCTTTCATAAGTACAGGGGGGGGTTACTATTCTGTTAACAGTTAATATTTATGTATTTGTGAAAACATGGCTTTTCATTCTTTCCTCTGTCATATACACCCAACATCTGTTATTTAATAAAAGTACTTAAATGTCTTGGAACATATATAGCTTCCACAACACTCTTCATCTACATCCGTTAGGGGGTCTTTCATGCATTGCATTTTAAAAAATTATTTATTGAAAAAAAAGTCAAATCAGGGTGTCCCATTTTCTTCTTCTGCTGTTATGCACAGTGCTTCATGCAAATCCTCACAATACTAAAAAGTGGTCAAAACTTGTACAGCTTGTTAAACTTCACAATGACCTTGCAGGAATATTACAGATGGACTAAGTGTACCCAGATACTTTCCAAAGTGTACAAAACATCCTATACACACCGAGAACCATTTTTTCAATTACTCTGTACAAGAGAAACAAACTTTTAGACACAGAAAAATGCAAGCCTTCAACACCTTTGCTTGAAATTGCAGTAAAATAAACATTATGTAAACACACTGCCAGCAAATGACAACTGTACATCATCTTTTCCCATCACTGTTCTACAACATCTAGCAACTGACGGCTATAACCCAAATAAACAAGACACTCTTCAGAGAAGAAGGATTAATATGCTACAGGTAGGCACTCCAGCATAATCACTTTCCTCATTGTGCACTGATTTAGAGAGTTACGCTATTTTCCCTTTAAATCTCACTTGTATATCTGATTCCCATATTCCTCTCTTGCACATTCTCTTTACATATATATAGAATACAGTATAATAGTATAACCACGTAAATAAATAAATAAAATATTTCTTTTTTGTGCAGTCATGATTACTGCATCATCTGCTAGTTCTTAAGATTTCTGTTCCTTTCCACCAGTTATCCTGAACCTGCATAATGTAACTGAAGTCTTTCCATACACACTTTGTTTCCTATATCAGTAATTGTAAGCTGTAATGCTCACCAGATTCCTTGAACTACAACTAAAGTCTGGTTTATTATTTCCTGCCAATTGAAAGGAAAAAGGAGCATAACTTAAGAAAAACTAACAAAAGAAAAAAACTGCCAGATGCCCATCACATAGTCAGCTTATCAGCCACCACCCTCTGTGGAAATAAAGCCAGTTCCTGATATCACAAAGCTAGTCTTTCATGAAACTTAAGGAATTATTTTTCCATTTTTTTCATTGTACTTCAAACCTCTACTGCAAAAGAAAGCCCCACTAATCCTTACAAGTCAGTCAGTGTAGGTTAGTGGACTGAAACTGGAAAAAGGGGGAGGTGGAGGGGGGTGGGGAAAAAAAAAATATTTCTCAGTTATTTTTTTGACACCTGCTTCTGAACCCAAGCTTGTCTCCCTAACTTGTATAAAATCTCAGCCAAAGAGATTTTTTGTTTCTTCAGTGATTTAGGGACATCCAAGTACATTTAGCTTCACTGCTGTTACAGAAAACATTTGGTAATCTAAAATATATTCAAAAGAAACCATTTCATGGTACCTATTTTTCTTTTCTAGGTATGGAATTTTCATTCTACTTTATACTCTTTCTCCATGTACTGCTTTTTAAGGAAAAAAAAGGTTTGGTCATTCAGTTTGACAACCAAGCCTACAGTGTATATACCATACTTCAGGAAGAGGAGGAAATCACAGGGGTTTTTTAATTTATAAAGACAGACTTTATTCACAATGAGCTAAGAAACTGCTTTTTGTGAGTAAAACTTAGACACTAATATGAGAGGAAGCTATGGCAATAATTAACAGCTATTGGGAGTAAAACTAATTTAGAAATATAATAAACTCAGAATACTTGAACTGACTTCATCCAGAGAAAGATAAAAGAATAGCTTACAGAAATATGGCAAGAATTGCATTTCTATTTAGTATCATCTACTTTTGTAACACCTCCCCGTTCCTCTACTTCTAAAGGAAAGCCTGTCAAAATTGCTCTTTGTTGGACTTCTGGAAATGGATTTACAACTAAAATTGTAAATTATAACCTTTACTGTCTTGCTCATTTCCATCTCAGCAAAGAATTCATCTGCTCCAGAACACTGTGCATCTCTTGACCACTCGATAGCTAAAGTATCACAAGCATTTTTAATTATCATTTACAAAATGAAAGAAAGAAAAGCAGGTCAAAAAATGAGACTCACAAGTGGTAGGTATGATTTGAAATTCCTTCAGTCATTTGCATAAGCATCCAGTATGCTTTGATGACTGCCATTATGAGATTATATAAATTCATGAAGAATATACATTTATTAACACATACATTCAGGACTTTTACTCTTCCCTGGTTAGAATGTCAGGTGAGCATTTCAGCTGAAAGAAAATGAATTGTGAGCTAAAGATGAGCAGTTCTGTCTCACCTGACTTACTCCTGTGAAGAACCTCTAACAGACATTGTGGGGCGCGTGCATTACATTAGAACCACGCCATTGATTTTTTAAAAATTTCCTTTAAATAACAGTGAAGAAAAAAAGGTTAATTAAGTTCTCCCATGTGATTCTATTAAGAATATCCACAATTACTATTGAAATATACAGTTAGTCAATCTGAATGACTGAACAGCTGTGGCTGCTTTAATGTAATGCAGATGCTGAGAATATTATAGCAAAAAATCCCTAACAAACCAACCAAACAAACTAAGTTTCTGCCCAGAAGTATGATACAGAAAGCCTCATAACTTAACATGCAAGGATGAGTTGGTATATACTATATATAATATATAATACTTTTTTGTGTTATCATCCAAATCCTGTATTTTGTAATACGAAGCAGCATTTGACAATATGAGTCATATATCCATAACTTGATATACTGGCCTACTGGGGTTTTGTTATTTGGATTTCTAGCTTGACCAATTGTGTCCCCCCCAAAAAAAAACCATCTCAAAATTTGTTAAGAAATACATTATTTTCAGAGATGCTATGGAGGCTTGTACAAGACATGTATTTCACTTCCTCTTCTCTCACAGGTATTCTGTGCTAATTCTGTTGGAGCAGAAACTGCTCGCAGTGTTTTTTACAAATTTAAATATGGTCTTAAACTAAAAATAATCATCTACAGAGATTTACTAAGGATATATTTACACAGTCCAAACACTATCAACTTTTTGATTGTATCTTAATAAGAACAGAACGTGTTGATTTTCGACATCTAAAAATAATAAAGAAAAAATAGTCTTGGCTTCTGCATTAGGAGATGGATGTCTCTATATAAAATATTTTCCTGTAGTCTTTTTTCTTGTTTAATCCCTCAAAACTATTTCATATCCTTCAGATACAGGTGTACTTCATTGAGAGAATAAATTGAAAGTAAAATACTTCTTTTGTAACCAGAGAGCAAAAAAGGCTGAAAGCAAGTATCAACAGTCTGCAAATAAAAGTTTTTCATATTTAATTCCAGATTTTATTAACTGCTTCAATTTAGCATGGCCAAGACATGGCACTTCATTGAAAAGAGTGGAACTGACTCAAAAGATTAATTACAGTAAAATTATCCTAATCTGTCATAAGCTCTGATATAGGAGTAAGAGGAAGTAATTTGCTTCAGTAAAAAGCAACGATCACCAAAGCATGAAAATTAACACTTCCCAGAGGTAGATATTGAATGAGAAATATTAGCTGCATCAGCATATTGGAGACAACTATAAACTGTGGAAGACTGAGAAATACTATAGTTTATTATGATAAAGTCAATTTTATCACTCAGTAAATGCTCACTTTGTGAATTTAGCACTGTATTTCTTTCTCCTCAAAGGTAAATTGCAGTACTGCTTTACAGAATTTACACCGGTTTTGTTTCCTTTATGCATTATTGCTTACTTTATCTCATGGAGACTTATTAATACACAGAAGGCAAAAAATCACCGAGTATTACTTTATTTTATTGCTTTGAGTACACAGTCAACACCTATGACGTATGCTCTCCAGAAATTATATTAGTCAGAAAGAGGTTTTTTTATCATTTTCAGTCAGTGGGCACTTACGAGCAGACAAGAGCTTTTTTTTTTTTTTTGGATACTCTTTCTTTACATTCTTGTATTACAGAATAAATTCGACCCAAAGATTTTATAACCACCAGCATTCATACTGAAAGGTACTAATGCATCATTATGATCTAGCAGGTTGCTCGCTGTGTTTTACAGCCTTTCACACTACATTAACCTTTTGTACCTCAAGTATTTATGACCTCATAAGTAAGTATTTATCAAACTGAAAGCTTATATACAGCACTGTATTTTAGCTATCATTTGTTTAGGAACATTTATAATTTTTTTTTGCCTGAATTTAAAATCCCTTTGGTATACAGTCCATATTTTTAACAAAAACATTAATGCAAAGTAAACATATTTTTCCACTAACCACGAAAATGACTAGACAAAAAATTGCCAAATGTCTCATATACGGTCTCATGCCAATATGAAAAAAACCTTCTCATGCAAATTTTATTCTAAAATAAAACAAGAATTTTTTTTTTTAGAAACAACAAATTATTTTTTATGTTTTCCAAAATATTCATCAGGCTATGTAGCAAAATGATACACAGAAGTACTCCTGGTACAAGAATCATTGCAATTCTGAAGTCACAGATTCTCCATAGTGCGCTGTATTTAACAAAACAAAACCTCCACAAAATATAGCAACTCAGGCAGTACCTATGCTGTGTTAAATGTCCCCATGCCATATGCATAGCCACATTTGAGAAAAAAACTGCAGTTGATTAATGTATTATACAAATATTGCACAAATAGAGTGTTGCTTGCAAATATTTTTCCAGGCAAAGCAGTATGAAATGTGAGGTATTGAAATCTACCATGAGGAAGTCAAAACTCTAAGCTTACAAACATTCTCATAAAATTTATGGCAAACAAACACTGCTGCATAAGCTGAGCATATCTCCAAAAGAAACAAAGCCTGTCTAAACCTGTCATTTCTCTGCTCTCTATTGGGTGCGTGTGGCAGGGTAAGGCATTATCCTCCTACCCACAGGCACCTGAGCAGTGGCAAAAAGAAGAAGAAAAAAAAAAAAAGAAAAAAGGAAAGGAAAGGAAGACCATAGAGAAAAATGCCATAGAAAGGGGAAAAGAGTATCTGCTGCTCTGTTAACATCTTCTGCGCACTCATGTGGGGACAATGGCTGAAAGAAGAATTCAGTCTCAGCCTCTGAGGGGTTTATTCTAGCTGGTAATCATATTGAGATATAGATTGGCCTTGCCTGCTGCATTTATTGCAGGAAAAAAAAAAAACCAAATGTAAATAACTTTGTTACATATGGAATAGGTTAAGGAGTTGCTGAGGTGCTTTGCTCTCAATAGTGCCCTCCTCTAACAAGGTGCTGCCGGTCAACCCCACTCCTGGTCATGCTCCTTGTCCATACTGCAATCTCCTGCCACCCTTCTTGCAGCTTTCTCAAGACTTTGCAGGGTAGGTTTTAAACCCAACAACCCAGTAAGTCAAAGGCCAGGTTTCAGTCTCCCTCTCTCCTGACAGCCACAGGTCCCTGTATTTGTAAAGCTAAGTAACACAGCAGAACGCCTTCATATTTTGCATGCTACAGGGAGTTTTAGACCCTTGTCACCTGGCCTTTGCCATGATCCTGGCAGCAGTCATGTTCTTCATATCATTTCACGCCCCATATCTTTGACTTCTCAATCCCATTACTCTGTGGTAAGAGAGCTGGAAACTAGCAAAACAAAGGAGCAGATGGATCTTGCTATATGCTACCACACACAGTGACCCCTGCCCTCATCATGTATCATGCACCACACGGGGGGTTGCAGGTGCACCAAGAGCTGTTAGCTTCACATGGTCTGCATGGTATGTCTGAAAGTTAAACTAAGTTGTAGAATTTTGCCTTTTTTAGAAAACATAGACATTTCTTAAGTTAAAGAGCATCTAACCAGCTTTTTTTCTTATTCATACATCTGAAACATAGCATTCACACAAATCAAGCTCAAACTGTGATCTACTCAACACTCAATGCTCCAAAAGCACTCACCAGTTCAAAAGGAATTCAGCAATAGTATTCTGTTGTTATGGGAAAAAGACTCTCTTGGTCTAGACAGTCAGGCTCAGGACAGCCAGCTGCTGCAATCTGTTTTGTCAAAGATTTGCCTCTGGCAGGTTATTTAAACTACTTTTACCCTAGTTCCTCCTCTGCAAAAGTGGAAAAAACAATAATTGTCATTCAAGAAATTCTCACAAAATGGTCACAAGGATGAAATCAATCTTTTCATGAGATGCTTGGAGGGGCTCATCCTCTGAACTCAACAAGAAAGAAATAATCACACTAGATTAAAGCAGTAGCATCACATTCAGAAATATCTCAGTCTTACAGTCCACTCCCAAATCTAAATACCTTTATCATTTGAGGTCTCAAGCTCTCTATCTCAAATTGGTTTGTGCCACGCCATAAGAGTGGTAGGAAATGCAACACAACTTCCCTCATAGAAGGAATCATCATCTCGTAAAATATCAGAAATCTTAGAAAAAACAAAGGAGGGTTGCCCTGCATTCAAAATCAATCAGAGCAGCCCTATACTGCACCAAGAGATGCATTGTGCCCTGACAAGCCTCTAGTAATATTAACCCCTTAGACCCTCAGCTGCACCAAAGCAGACAACACATTCTGCTCCTAAGGCAGTAACACAGCATGTCATACATCCTCCTTCAGTCACTGTGACATCTCTATGAGGAAAAAATACACAGTAAGATTTCATAACATTGGTTACATCTCTGTGACAATGTAATTCATCAGCACCAACAAGCTTGTACAGTGCAGCACTGAACCCCCATGTTATATTCCTGCAGCATTAACATCAGCCTCAGGTATTTTGTGTATTTTCCACTCAGCCTTTACTATACCAGAGAGTGGACAGTGAATAGTGACTACAGAGATAAGACTAAAGCAAACAAAGAAAAAAACCCCAACCCTTCGACCCCTCATAGCACTCAAAGCTCTTTCTCTTGGTGATAAAATTGGCCTAAATATGCACTAGGATATTATTTTCACAAACCTTATCAGAAGAAGGTCAAGGTATAAAGGTATTTTAGCAAATGCAAGGGCAACAAATTTATCACCTGCGCACTATTCAATTTACCAAAGAGACCACATATAAATAATGTTAATAACATTTGGCATGAAATATTTACTCTTATTGAAAACTGCTGAGCAAATACTGCATTTGATTGCTGCATTTGATCAGCAGGGCAAGGTGTTACAAAGTGTCCCCAAAAGATCAGTACTTTCAACTAAATTTCAGGGATTTCCTAGTTAATTCCCATTTCTTCACCTGAAAAGTGTGATCAAGAACAATTCTGTGTAGTAAATGTACAGTTTGTTGCAGGGGCAACAAACTTCAACAAAGATACCACCAGCCAGCCTCGATCCCCTCTTTTCAGACCCAGCAGCAGGAACATATAACTGAGGGCACACGGCTTTCCAGAAGAGAATGGAGCATGCTTGTAATGCTCATTAAACTGTAAATTGTAAAATGGGTTCAGGTCTAGTCTAAACTCAAATGATTACTCTGATACCTGAGGAATGACTATGCCATACATGCAGTAATCTTCCTGTGAATGTCTTAAGTAATAATGAGTAAACTCTGCTGAAACAAAAAGTCTCCTTTTACTTGAAATAAAGACAAGGTACCATTCTTCATGGAAGATGGACAGACAGATGAAAATACATAACTTGAAGATTCAGGAATATGAGACGTCCTTCCTTCCCACTGAAGGCAAAAAGGCTTAAAAGCATAGGACACAGTAAGTCAAATCAAAATAAAAAGTACCAGGGTCCTAAATTATGCTAGCTAACTGGTTCTAAACTTAGCTGGTCTAAATGATCAGTATCTGAAATATATCAAATCAGCATGTCAAATCAGTAATTCAATCAATTAGAAAGCTACTCAAATTTGGGCCAACACTTTATGAGTGTTTAGGTCAAGGAAACTGGACATACCAAAACTAGATTCAGTTTGCTACCTGAAAAGATTGTCTATAGAGATATTAAACAGCTGATGATAGTAGAAAGCTATTTTATGTAGTGTGTGGCCCAGGCAAACCTGACTATTAGGGCCGCCACATTTCTAAGTCAGAAATGTGACATAAAAGAGGACTTATTTTTACTACTTGCTACAGATGCATAGTTAGGATTATTAATATCATCTATATCATAGCACACAGTGAGTATATGCTACATTTCTAGGCATGTAATAGTCTATTTGGGAATCCTTAATTTTGAAAAACCCCAGACAAATATCCCAAGTCCTCAAATTGCATCTGGATAAAAGTTCCAGGCAGAAAAATTAGATGCATTGGGCTAAGGTAGACACATGGGATATAGTAAATTTGCTGTCCTGAAAGTATGTATTCAAAAAAACAGCAACAACAAAAAAACCCAATCCAAAATCCCACACCTGTGTTGAAACAGAAGTATCTCTTGCTGTAACAATATCAATAAGAAGATAAAAGCCTTGGCTCTTTGTATTAGGAAGTGCAGAACAGAAGCAGTAATTCAGACACTAGTACCTTTGATTGAACATGTTTTGTCTATGAAACATTAGAATTTTTGGAAAGTTGACTTTGCGGTACATGCAAAAAGAGAAGCAACGTGGGAAATGGCTTCAATTTTCTTTCAAGAGAGAACAGAGAGATAAAAGGAAGGGATCTGCAACACTTTCAACTCAGTGGGGAAAAAAAGAAAAGAGGAAGCTTAGCTCAAAAACAAGAGGAAGAAAATTCTAAAATTGGAAATACTTGCTGGAGACAGGAAGAAGCCAATAGCAACACTTTATGCTGGTGTGAAAGTGCTTTTATTGCATGCGTGAGCCTTTTCACAAGTACAGATAGTGCCAGTATGTTAACTTCAGCAATTTTACAGTGAGTGGAACCTGCAGTATTCCAAAGCTTTATAACTACAAGTATATGCTAGATTACCTTCAAAACAAAATTTTAAATAGCCCTAATAGTAGCCAGTATTGGATATCTTTGTGCATACCAGCAGGTACTGACATTTCAGCACAAGCTTGATATCTCAGTTCATGTGTACCACTCAAATAAAATGTCACCTACCAGCTTCTATTAAGGGCAAAATCTTACAATGCAAATGTATTCAAACACAACTATCCAGCAGCTCTGCAGAAACTCAGGACCCCACTATTCAGGTATCTATTCCTGAATCCAGTAACTTTGTAAGAAGTTCTATTCAATTATTATGAACACCATTACGCAATCCTGGAAGTGCTTGCAGACTTACCTCTGAGGTTAAAACCATATTTTGTCACTGAAGTACTGTGTTCCATGGTGCAAATCTACTGGGATATAGTATGACCTGCTCATGAGTATCAAAAAATGTTCATACATTAGAAATTATTCAATGTCTGCCTTACAAACATGTTTACTCCTCTAACTTTTAACCTTTTTTTTTAACTTTTAAGAAAGAAATTTTCTAAACCCAGGAATTTAAGCAAGTTTCCTAAAAACCCCAGCAATTGTACTGTACTTTAAGCTCATCACTTTAAGGGATTACTGTAAAAGAAAAGTTTTTAATTTGCTTAAAACCTACCTGTTTATTAGATTTTTATTTCTCTTTTATATCCTTTACCATCTAATATTTTTTTCCCAAACACACTGTCAAAACTAGAATATATTCTGTATTAAAAAGAGAAAAAAGTGACAGGCATATATAAACACTACAGCTCCACTACTTCTCCCGCTCCAGATTAGGACAGTTTGCCACCTGTGCCTGCCAGTTTTTCTCTAAAGTAAAAAGGAAAGAGCTTATGTATGAGAACAAGAAATACAAATATTCAGAGGTGAAACTTGGCATCTGTTTCATTAAATTTGGTAAGACTATACTCGAAAACTATGTAAGAAAGGAAATGAAGGGGAGGGAATGTGTCCACGAGAAACCATATTTCTCAGCACAACCGAAGTATTTCCATACCCCTAAAACCAAAAGAATAAGGACTCTGAGCAAACAGGCAACAGAATTGCTCCATCTACAAGTAAATGCACAAGTTAAAAGCAAATTTCTCTGGCCTCAACTATTAATTTTTCCTCAATGTAAGTGAAAAAACACAGAATTTCTTTTTGAATATAATTTCATGTTAACATTAATATTTTCAAATATTTATTTTATTAATTGACATTTTCTAACTATATTTTGGCAATAAATCTTTTTATATAAGGGCAGCAATAAGATAACATTTTTGTAATATGAACATATTACAAAATGTATCATGCCATTATGAAAAGCAAAATTAGGTGTCCCAGCATTATTATAACTTGAAAACAGTAAATTTACATATTTCCATTCCATTTTGTAGATGTCTCTTACCTCACACATTATGTGCTTGTAACCCTGCCATTACAGAAGCTTCCTCTGCAAACACTTAGTAGTACAGAGACTTAAATCCTTCTGGAGAGCTGGGTGATCATGCCTGCAGTATGTTGCAGTGTTGGTACACATATTGTTTTCAAATCAAATATTTAGATACTATTCTGGAACAGCTGGAACTTATGTGAATCCTTATTAAATTAAATAGTTGACATCTTTTGATGCACTTTTTATAACAGCAACAAAAAAACACAGGCGTAGAAAAGACTTGCCGATTGTAATCATGCTTTACTCTTCTCTTTTGATTGAATCAGAAGGCATTCTGCTGCTTTATTTTTTTTTTATAAATCAGAGGATAAAAGAAAAGTATTTTAATTTCAGCTTAAAGCAAAAAATCACAGCAAGAGAAACCCTTCATTTTTACTTTTCAAGGTATACAGAAGCTGGGAGACAGCGCCAGTCTTATTACAGAATCTGCAGTCAGCCAATATTTAAAGATTGAGATGTCCTCAATAGCAAACAATCTTTGAAGTCCTCTGTTCCATCAATAAAGAGTTTCATCTTCTTTGTCTACCACACGTAGAGGTGTTATTAGACCTCGTGGCTGAGGCTGATAACAAGCTGCCACATGGGTGCTCTTTAATCCCCCTCCTTCTCACCAGCATTTTTACAGAACTGATTGCTGTGGCTGTGAAGGACCTGAAGAGTACTTACATGTTCTCCTGCCATCTGGAGATGAATTTTAAATGGGCATCTCAGAATTTGTATACTGGGGTAAGACTCTGACTGTAGTTCAGAAGCAGTTCCCAGAAAGGGAAGAGATGATCAATGGCAGTGGCAAACGTTTCTATGGGTGAGATTTAAAGAGGTCTCCACTGGAAAAGCAAATGCAGAAAGCCCCTTTAAGCAAGAGTTGTGGATGGCCTGAGGGTTCTCTTTTAGAAAGCCATTAAGGGGCATTTTCTAAATCAGAAAAGGCAGCACAATATGCTGGTACTGCAACACAACAGCATCTAGAACCAGCAAGATGCAGCAATCTAGATACAGAAATACCAGAGAATTTGTGTATGTTCTTCAACTCAACTATATATTCTCCTCAGAAGATTACATATTCTCTCCGTACCACATTAAAAAAGGATAGCTGGCTTTGTAACTCCTATTGGGGGAAAAAATGAACATAAACTACTAGATAATCTTGGAATAAGCAAAAACTGGGAAGAAACAGGAAGTAGAGACAAAGCAGGCATATTGAAAAATAACATTAAAGTAAAACCAAAGGAAGATTATAAAAAGGGAATAAAGTGTCGTAAAGATGAAAAGCAAGACAAAACAACCAAAAAAGCACACAAATATTAAAAGCAGGCAAGAGGCAAGCAAAAGGAGAGGCAGGTTTTGCATTTATGCAATTCTTTTTAACAAAATAGCAATTATTTTTTATACATATATAAAAACTTCTCAGTGTGTTAGGAACCATTTATCCTCTACACCTGCAGTGCCAGCAAAGTAACTAGGTGTTCACTTTTAATCACATAAGTAAAAAGCACAAAGCACATGGCAACTACTCACATGTCAAAAAAACCCCCCACCTCCAATAATATCAAGTTATATTTTAATCAGCTGACGCTATCTTTTTCAAGTCAACAACTGCTCACGCATCAACATGAAAGAGTCTCAATTTTATACAGAGCAACTAAGTACGTTTCACACAAAGAGAAACCCAACAGGAGGTTTGCTTTTGCTGTGGATGCATGCTTTTTTGCATGCATGCTTTTGCACGTAATGTTTTGATAGAGGCAATCTTCTCTAAAGTCATATTTCAATAAATTAATTATCAAATGTGTACATTATTTTAAATAGTGCCTAGCTACAAAATGCAACTGTAAAGTATAAACTATCTTAACTGGGAACAAGACCTATTACAGGAAGGGTAAATTTAGTTTTAAGAGTACTTGAATTTTTAAAATAAAGATAGTGATCTGTGCATGCATTATTATACTAATTTACTGAGGTTATAAATATATTTTAAAGCATTTTGGTTTTAATAGAAATCAGAAAAGCATAGTAATAGGAATAGTAAGTAATAGTTTTCTTTAAACGGTGATGTTCATATTAAAATCAGAAAATTATGGACTAAGTTCAGATTCACTGGCACAGTTATTTTCTGTTCCTATTAATAGTTTTAAACAGAAATTACCTGCAGTTTACAGTATAAAGGGATACATGCTTTCATAACCAAAGTCCACCTCCTATACCCTAATGGCCTGAACGGACCTCCTAACTGCATTCTTATCTTCCAGTAGAACCAGGACAGGAAAACCACCACTATGCCGGTCTTCCTCAAATTGCAGCCATGTAGATTACATATAGATATCTTGCCATGTAGATTACTATTTCCATGTCACACTTGTCTAAAGAAATTGCCATATATGTAGGATTAATTGAAGATAACAAAACCAGGTTACTCTCTTACGTATCCCTTCATCTGGAATTTCTACCTATTTCTACAATTAATATATTATTGGCCATTTAACGTCTAGATTTTTGCAATTTGAAATGACCACCCAAATCTTTCTATGTATCACAGAAAGACCAGATAGAGCACAATGTGTATGGTTAGCTTACTCTAATTCCTTTTCCAATAATGTCTGAAAGGAAGAACTTCTAACCATGTCCTGAATGGATATCTAGTTAATAAGAAAATAGTCCTCTGTCTACTTCTGCCTGCAATGTGTTTCACCCTGTCATGTCACTGGTAGACCATAAAGCAGCTTCAAACTTACAGATGGATTCAACTGCTTGCAGGTTAAGCCACAACTACTGTCTTTCTAACATTGACGGATAGCAAAATTAAATGTTTGAATCAAGTCAGTCTTTCATACTGACCCTAGAAAGGGAACAGATTAAGCAGGGAGAAGTGGTAAGTAAGCCCACACATGAATAACATTTAATTAAAGCAATTCTGTGGGTAGGTAGGTGGGTGTGGGGGAAAGCTGAAAAGACAGGTGTGTGGGAGAGGAATGGAAACCTGAGAGTATAAACAGGATTTGAAAAAAATATTTTCAGGGTTGGGTTGGGGGGCAGTAAGCCACTAAGCCATCCTTAACTGCGACCCACATGTAGTCATGCAGGAGAGTAAATTTAGCTCATGTGTAACCCTGGGCAAAGACTGTCACATGAACAGAAATTCAGTCTTACAATTTCAGGAAGAAGAGATGAAGCCAATGCAAATGCTCTTCATAGCTTTTAACCACAAACCTTGTTCGTTTTCCATCTACCTGTGCTACCTGACCATTCTGACCTCTCCAATGGAGAGCCAATTTCTTGCAAGCAAGGACCTAAGGATGTTGCTGGTTAGCCAGGAAGTTACAAACATATTCTCCTCGTGCCATTGCACAAAGTACTCCAGGCAATATACAAGTTTATAAAGCAATTCCAAAGAGCTGGTGAAGGGAGGAGTCCACACCTTCTGATCAAGTTGCAAACCATTAACTACCATTTGCATGCCAATTACAGGACAATGGAAAACATCATTAGTCTTACCTAACCTAGCACAGGTGCTCCTGTATTTAGTGAAAATGAGAGCTAATTTTCACCAAAAAAAAAAAAAAAACCCCCCCCCCCCCCCCCATAAGGATCGATTTTAATTACATGTTGTAATGTGGCAGCAGATATGCAGAAGGTCAAATACAAAGTAAGTCATAATTAGCTATTTCATCATACCAAGATCCCCTTTGAAATTTATGCTTAGTTTATTCAGCAAAATGTGCAACAAATGTCTTTCTCAGTACATCAGAACCTGAAGCACAGCCAAAGCATTGGGATGCCACAGCTACTTTGACTGCATAGAGAGAAGAAAAGGTCAATAATGTAAAAGAATTGGTATGGAGAAGTAAAGAACCCAAGAGACAATACAAGGGCACAGGAAAACTCAAAACCCCAATATTGTTAACTCTTTCAGGGCCAAGCAGGAATAAAATCTTAAATAGTTCAGTTGGCCAATTAAACTTGGCACATCAGAAATTAATTGGCAATGCCTTTTAGAGAAGGTTTTTCAAGTTGGGTTTATGACTTGGCTATGACTCTTGTTGACAATGTGATTGAAAAGATCTCTGCAATGTTTTGTGTGTTAAGTCTGCCTTAGAGTTGGCTGGAATTACCTGCTCAAGGGATCTCAAAACTGTTAGTCTGCCCCACAGTGAACATTCAGAGGGGTATTCAATAGCATTCAGCTAACTTACTTGAGCAAGCATGAGATGATCGAGCATGATTGCTCTCTTTATCCCTTTTGGGTGGGGATTTTTTTGGTTTTGAGGAGGAGCTTCAACTTTACCAATTTCAAGCATTCAAAAAGCATGAGAGGAAGTTAAAATCACAATAATAATTTTTTTTGTCTTCTGTTTCAATATCACTTTTGCAATCCCTTCTTGCTATAAGAATCAAAATAAAAAAGAAGCTGAGGTGACACCTAGATTACAAGGATCAGCTACTGAGATTTCAGAAGAACCCAAGGCGTGTTGATAGGCATTCAGTGGCACAATTAGCTGGCAGTGTAACAGCTACTCTCCTCACACCACATACCCACTCACAGAATGACAAGTACGTTCTGGGAGCAAAGCCCAAGTTAACTTAGCAACACAGGAAAAAAAGGTGGCTATCTTCTCACCAAGCAAAACAACTAAGTATACAAACAGGCGCTCTATAAACGTTATCGTAAGAACCAGTAGATTAAGGTTCTGTGTATCTGTGAGAAGAATCTATTTCAGAGCATGCACTGACACATAACAGCTCCGAAAGTGAGCAACATGTTCCTGCTCTTCTTTAGCATAAGCAAAGAAATACACATGGGGCACAGTTACAAAGTTTACACACAGGGCTCTCAGCAAGGAAGCCTCTTAGAAGTAAAAAAGCCTATGATCACAAGTCATTACGGTGCCTTGCCAAACTAGCACAGCATTATATTATCTATTTGGGATGTCAGTTTTGATCTCCTAGCTATAGAACAGGAACTGGACCAGGATGCTTGCTTCTGCAGCTCTGAAGAACTCAGGGTCTTGAAACAAGCTCCTTGAAATATTTTTTCAAGTAACATTTGGGACCAAATACAATAGGTAGTATAACTGAAATAGCATACCATGCTGATGCAATAGCCTGCACCAGCAGGGTATGATTTAGATGAATACACATGGCTGTAACAATTGTCAAAGTATTATCAACTATCTAGCATACTGGTGGAAAACATCTATAGACGAAAATACGGAATTGAAATAGAATAAAAACTGGGTCATTGATAGCAGTTGGGGAAAAAAATATCCATGGGGAAACCTGACTTGCAAGACAGACACTTCATGGTGAAAAGCTCCTAGCTCCTCTGCAGGGGGAGCACAGTCCTCTGAGTGCCACTATTTAGAGAAATGATTGCCATGGTTATCTGCATTGTAATTCTGCTCGGATGCTTTCCAGACAGAACTACACACAGAGGCAAGCCAGTCATGTTTTCTTCCCAAGCCCTAAGAGGCAGTTCCAGGACCCATGTTCCAGGTGCACTATGAGAACCTTCTAGGCAAAAGCAGAATATTCAGAGACAAGGAAAACACCAGCTGAGCTCACAGCACTGAGAAGTGTCCCACTCACTCTGCATATACTTGGTATGTTGGACTTCAAGGAAGTTTCCACCTCAAGGCTAACAAGCACAACCACAGTTACACAATGAACCAGCAAGTTAGAAAGAACTTTATTTTAAACATCTCTACTTCAGTGACATACTGTTGTAAGAACAATTGATGAACACCTCTAAACCAAGTAGGATATAGTCCACTGTTTAATATGGAATTTTTTTAACAGCTAATGTATCCCACACCTCCAGGAAATGGACAGACCAGGAATAAAATAGTAGGAGAGAAGAAGAATGAAGCATGAGGGAGAAAAGAAGGGGGGGGAGGGGGGGGAGTCACTTACACCAATAACTTAATAAGGAACAGAGAAGGAGAAAGAGCTAATAAAAAATATAAATATGCTGCAGAGAATTGCAGTAACAGTCTACCCACCTGCAGGCTTAGACAATGCACTAAAGCACTTTACTATAAATGCTTGCTACTGTCATTTTTCTTACCCAAATTAAAACGTGCAACAAAGAAATCAGTACCAAAAGAAAAAAAACCCACCCAAACAAACCAAAAATCAAGAAAGGCTGTATATCCTTCTCTTCCCCAAAACAACCAAGTTCAACATGGTAAATAATTTTTCAGTCCAGAGTATCACTAAGCCTTCCCAAATCCTTAGATGAACAGATGGCTTTAGATGAAAAAAGAATGCACAAACCTGGACATAATTTACATGAAGAAAAGAAACCATCAAATTCACGAACCATTATGTCTCAAAGAACATACAAAATTTCACGGTAAAGCAGGGCAAGTGCACATCTATTATCCAATATATAAATTATTTTCACACAGAAGAGTATCAAGTTCAGTGGATGCTACAGGAGGAATTTTGGTAGTAACCAAGCTGAGATTTAGTCATAACAGAGGAGTTATGTGAAAAACACCTCATAATCTTCAATGATCGCAAGACAACCCACACCTCTGCACTACATGTCTTCTACAGGACTTCAACAGCACTGCATCCACTAATGCCATGCTGAGTTTTGATTCAGAGCCACCTCAGACAGAAAAGCACTATGCACAGAATCACCAACACTCCTCCAGGTAAGTCCCTTGAGGACTCCTGTCCAAACGCACAAATTATCAAGGCTTTTCAGCTTTTGAAATGTGCGTTAAGTCACAGTCAAAGGCAGAAAGACTGTACAATGACCTCAAATTTTCTCTAATGCAAGTAGAATTTAGAGAATATTTTTTTAAACACACACACAACACACACAGCATAGTTACAAACTCAGTTTTTACCAAACCATGATATTTACTTCCGTTATTAGTATAATACACTTAGAATAGGAAACACTAGAGAAACCACATTTACTTCATTATTACCTGCCTCCTTGCACATGCCCAGTTAATGCCCGTTGTATTTACATACTCATCTCCCACTGACATCCACAGAAGTCACGCACAAAAACCACAGGCAAAAATTGAACAAGTTTTACTCTTGGAACTATATATGTACAATATGTTTGCATATATATATATGAACACAGGTAAAAGGTGATTTTGTATTTCATAAAATGAACAAATGTCTTACTTAAAAATCTTTTAAAATATTCAACTATTTAACATAACACTCAAACCCACTCCACAAAATTGTCAGACATGTCACTTTTACCATAACTTTGTAACATACTTATCACTGATCTGTCCTTCTTGAAAGTAATTTGCTATTTTTTTTAATGCCTAAAAGTGCATTTGACACTATGCAACTCCAAAAGTCTACCAGCACTTAAGTGACCCAGTACTGGAGGAGTATTGATTATGCATATACTCAGATGGACTACCTTAATTAAAGTTAGACAAACATATTGATCCAAAAAGATGAAAACCACATTATTCAGAGAAGACTCAAAGTAACTTTTGACAGTATTTTATTACCTACAGATTATTTTCTATTATTTCAGCTAAATCATCTTGTCTTTAAACATTCACTTCCCTTTCATCCTGTATATTTTCTGTTTCATAGCATCAAAATACAAAGTCAGCAATCCCTATACGTACAAGCTAAGCACCTCTTATGACCCATACTTACCCTAACACAATACTATTTTACACTACTTTATCAAAATAATACATTAGAAGTTTTCACTAGGAAATACACTATTTAGAAGTACAAAAGCATTTCTAATCCCACATCTTCACTGCTAAATAAATGCTCATTAAATTATATTTGAATTAGTTAAGTAAAATCTTATCAACATTGGAAAATTCCATACTCCTTAATTGCAATTTTCAAAGTGCTTGTTAGGCAATTCAAGCAAAAGCAAGCAAGAAAACTTTCTTTCTTAACTGAAAAGAACTTCAGAATTAAACTGAGAGAGTAATGTAAAGAAAATGGCATGTTTTTTGACAGGGGTTTTTGCCCAGCCAGTAGATGCCAGTTGGAAGTCCACAGAAAGTCAGTGCTACAAATAACAAGATACCCAGAGCATTATATTCAGATATTATGTGTGCTCCATGGAGAAGCTCAAGATGTGAAAGGGTTCTTACAATGTTTTGTTATAAAAAGTAATCCAAGAGGAAAAAAAGAATCCCTTAATACCAAGTTCTCAACAAAATATTTTAGTTTCAATCAAAGAAAAGCATACATTCTCTTCTGATCAGATTTGTCTGCTTTCATAGCATGTAGAAAATACCATATATTCTGTAAGGCTGTATTAATTAATGCCCCACACCAACTCGAAGTCGGTTTAAAGCCCTGTCTTTTTGGCATGGTAGTACTTTATACCCATTTTAAAACGCTCTGAATGACCAAAGACAGCACTGGGAACCTCTACTAGAGCCTCTAGATTCCAATCATATGGAAATCAAGTCTACAGACTTCCTATATTGATAGCACTCTACTGTGCACAAAATTGAAAACCTGGAATAAAACTGATGATCGGAATCTTGTTCAATTTGCAGCAAATGGGGATACTGACAAAGGTTCCAGAAGTTGCATGGAACTTTTTTAGTTTTATCTTTATTACTTATATCTTTATTGGGGTTTAGGTTGCACTAGAGCCTATGTGAGTTCTAGCTTCAGTGTATGATTCTTTAAGACAAAAAGAAAGAAACTGAGACACAAAAAGAAAGCCAGGGTATGTGTCTAGCGTGGATTAAGTCCTTCATGGATGAGGTTAAGTCACTTCTGGTAGTAGTTCTACAAATTAGGTAATTGCCCTGCAGTTTATTAGCTTCATATTTTAAAATGTTAAGATCCATTTTTAGTGGTATATCCAGCTTCACATGTACATGAATATACATGTGCATAAGAAAATTGAAAAATTGGTCTTGCGTCCAATAGCTTGTCTAATCTACATGAATCACAATAGTATTCCATGAATGATTGATCAATTGATTATTCTTCTTTTACATGCATATAATACAACTTACTGAAAGCAAGCTATGTAAAAATACTGGAATCTACCAAACAAATGCCATTATGTCCCCACATCAATTCCACTTAAAATTACAGAGCCCTGGGAGTAGCTGTAAGGGACTCTGGAGCGCAGGTAGTTTTTTCATCAATCCTCTCGGTCAAAGGGAAGGGGGTTGAAAGGGCCAGTTGAACCTGGCAAATCAACAAATGGTTACAGACTGATACCACAGACAGGGGTTCGGCTTCTTAGACCATGGGACTCACTTTGAGAAACTTGGTCTACTGGGAGCTGATGGGGTCCATCTGTCAAGGGAAGGGGAAGAGCATCTTCGGTCACAGGCTTGCTAAGCTGGTGGAGAGCTTTAAACTAAAGTTGCTGGTGGAGGGGAACCTCAATCCATCCTAGTCCTACCAGTTTGATGCCAGTGCCAACAATAGATGCCCAGAGCCTGGAGAAGGACCACAGGTCAGCAGGAGAGCGCCTAAAGAGCAGCACAAAGGAATTCCAGCCACTCTAGCCAGTAAGTCATAGAATCATCTAGGTTGGAAAAGACCTTTAAGATCACCAAGAGCAACCGTTAACCTAACACTGCCATCCCACCACTAAACCATGTCCCTAAGCACCTCATCTACCTGTCTTTTAAATACCTCCAGGGGTGGGGACTTGACCACCTCCCTGGGCAGCCCGTTCCAGAGCCTGACAACCCCTTCTGTGAAGAAATTTTTCCTAATGTCTAACACAACCCCAGTTCCCTCAGCCGCTCCTCATAACACTTGTGATCCAGACCCCTCACCAGCTTGGTTGCTCTCCTCTGGACATGTTCCAGTAATGCAACATCTTTCTTGGATACTGAACCTCACCAGCACCGAGTACAGGGGCACGATCACTTCCCTACTCCTGGTGGCCACACTATTCCTTATACAAGCCAGGATGCCATTGGCCGCCTCGGCCACCTGGGCACACTGCTGGCTCATATTCAGCTGGCTGTCAACCAGTATCCCCAGGTCTTTTTCTGCCAGACAGCTTTCCAGCCACTCTTCCCCAAGCCTGTAGTGTTGCCTGGGGTTGTTGAGACCAAAGTGCAGGACCTGGCACTTGGCCTTGTTGAACCTCATACAGTTGGCCTCGGCCCATTGATCCAGCCTGTCCAGGTCCCTCTGCAGAGCCCTTGAGCAGATCGACACTCCCACCCAGTTTGGAGTCATCTGCACACTCAATCCCCTCATCCAGGTTGTTGATAAAGATATTAAGTCAGCTACATTGGGGGCCCAACTTAAATGCCTCTATGCGAAAGCATGTAGCATGAGGAATAAACAAAAGGAGTTAGAGACATGCACGCCTGCAGGGCTATGATCTTCTTGGCATCACAGAGACATGGTAAGATGGCTCCTATGACTGGAGTATTGGAATGGAAGGATACAAGCTCTTTAGGAAGGATAGGCAGGGGACACAAGGAGGGGGTGTCACCCTCTGTGTCAATGACCGGCTGGAGTGTCTGGAGCTCTGCCTGGTGTTGGATAAGGAGCTGACCAAGAGCTTATGGATCAGGATTAAAGGGAGGGCAGGGACAGGTGAAATTATAGTAGGGGTCTGCTATAGGCCACCAGACCAGGAGGACCAAGCAGATAAGGCCCCTTATAGACAGACAGGAGCAGCCTCATGTTCACAAGCTCTGGTCCTCATGGGGGACTTCAACCACCCCAATATCTGTTGGGGCCCCCAGCATAAGAGGGTCATGGGCCTGTTGGAGTGAGTCCAGAGGAGGGACACAAAGATGATCAGAGGGCTGGAACACCTCTCCTATGAAGACAGGCTGAGAGAGTTAGGGTATTTCAGCCTGGAGAAGAGAAGACTCCAGGGAGACCTTACAGCAGCCTTCCAGTACCTAAAAGGGGCCTACAAGAAAGATGGAAAGAGACTTTTTATAAGTTCATGTAGGGATAGGACAAGGGGTAATGGCTTTAAACTGAAAGAGGGTAGACTGAGATTAGAGATATGGAAGACATTCTTCAAGTTGAGGGTGGTGAGGCATTGGAACAGGCTGCACAGAGAAGTTGTGGATGCCCCATCCTGGAAGTGTTCAAGGCCAGGTTGGATGGGGCTTTGAAGCAACCTGGTCTAATGGAACGTGTCCCTGCCCATGGCAGGACAGGTTGGAACCAGATGATCTTAAAGGTCCCTTCTGTCCCAAACCACTCTACGATCCTATGATTCCGTGATCCTTTAAGACTGGAAACCAACTACTCAGAAAGCTAGCAGGAACTGGAAAGAAACATAAAAATGATTGGGGGCTGGAGCACCTCTCCTATGAGGACAGGCTGAGGGAGTTGGGCTTGTTCAGCCTGGAGAAGAGAAGGCTGCGGGGAGACCTGATTGCGGCCTTTCAGTACCTAAAGGGGGCCTATAGGAAAGACGGAGAAAATCTTTTTAGTAGGGCCAGCAGTGACAAGACAAGGGGTAATGGTTTTAAACTAAACCAGGGTAGGTTTAGACTAGATATAAGGAAGAAATTATTTACAATGAGGGTGGCGAAACACTGGAACAGGTTGCCCAGAGAGGGGGTGGAGGCCCCATCCCTGGAAACATTCAAGGCCAGGTTGGACGGGGCTCTGAGCAGCCTGATCTAGTTAGCGGTGTCCCTGTTCCTGCAGGGGGGGTTGGACTAGATGACCTCTAGGGGTCCCTTCCAACCCAAAACATTCTATGATTCTATGATTCTATAATTTTTTTTCCTTCAACAATTAAGACCACATGGAGTTACAATGTTGACACAGTGCTACTGAAGCTCTATTTCATAATAAAAACACATATTATTAAACCTACAGAGAGATGTACACATCTGGACCCTCATAATATTACAAAGCCCATTTCAAGTCTGCATGTACTTATTTCTAATGTCTCTTCAACATGTTAAGTGCAATGCTAATGAGACACAGCATAACAGATTTTAGATCTAGGTACCCATAATTAAATTGTGCAAACAATATTTGACTGTACGTTTGTAAAACTAACTTGTGAGCAATGTATTAAATGTCAAGGCTACTTTGAACAATGTAGATCTATGTAAACTTGTATTTTCAATGTGTTGTTCTCCAGGGAGGGGTAGTATCCACAACTTTCAAGATCACACTGCAATTTAGAAAAAATATCCTTTTAAAAATCAAAACAAAACTTTCTGAAAAATACGCTGAAGTCAAAAGTAAGGAAATCTAATTATTTATAAACAACATGGGAGCTACTTCAGAAAGTTATGCACATTCCTAAGAAAGGAAACAGGAAAGTAAGAAAAGGATCCATAATAAAAAGAGCAAATAACTATACTATATTCCCCAAATACAAAAGGTTAGTGGAATTGAAGTGTTACTCTTCAGAGAATGGAATTTCACTCCAAGTGGAACCAGAAGGGAGAAAGTGTAAAATGTAAGTTGGATAGTAGGAAGGCAAAAAGGAAATAAGGAGGGCAGATAGCAAAGGATACAAAAATAAATAACAATAAAGGCTATTAGTATATCAGAAGCAGGAAACTTTCAAGGGAATCATTGGATTTGCTAGAGCTGGGGTTGAATAGAGCACTTGAAAAAGATAAGGGTATTGCAGACAATCCAAATTATTTCTTTTCATCAGCCTTTGCCATGGAGGATGTTGGAAAAATGCATACCTGACTTTTCTGATAAAGAGACTAACACTTCAAACTGAAAAATCAAGAAGGGGTGAGGATACACAATAAATTTAAAGCAATAAATGACACGGGATGAGCTCCTGTCCCGCTCGCACCGACAGGTGTTTTACCATTGATTCTAGCGCTGACAGTCTTTTACTTCAGAACTGAATGGCAAACAGACCAACAGTTTCAAAGTATGAAAAGGCTGAGCCAGGCATCACACTGTTCAATGTGCAGCAATGGTCAAAAGAGCAAGCAAAATAGTAGAATATAAAAAGAATGAGACAGGGACAGTAGAAAAAGACTATTTTTAGTCAATATCCAATCTCTTCTGGAGCATCTGTTCAGCTTAGGGTTCCTACTCTAAACCAATGACAGTGGCATATGACAGGAGTTTGACAACAATCAAAAATGATTATGGAAGAAAATTTTAAAAGCTGGAAAGAACCAGGAATTTAACTTGGTATAGAGATGAATAAGAGGAGACACTGTAGAGCTGCAAAGAATACTATGAGATACAGACAAATAGGATGCTCTTCTACTTAAACTTTCTCACACTAGTAGAGCAAAGGGCTAATCAGGGCAATAAAAAGTTACCAAGTCAAAAATAAAAGGACTGAAACATTTTACTGCATAAACCACAAAACTGTGTAATTAATTCACAAGGACACCTCCATGACAATAGCAAGAAATATCCTTTTGTGCTTTTGCTATTGCTTTTCTTGCTTGTTCACACCCATATAAAGAAATTAGTGACATGGCAATAAACATAAATCTTCAGAACAACCCATTTAAGGGAACATGCTTTCCCTTTCCTCTTGCCCTAACGCATGAAACTTTTCAGGTTGGATATATGCCAGGGGAGGAAGGGGAGGTAAGATGAGGTATGGAGCAGGGTTGCGGCAAGGATGAGGACAGCTAGTAGAGATGTTTCAAGTGCATACAGTTGCTGTCTGTTCTGTGCTAGATCCTACACCTGTAACGCGGGTGGTTGATAGCTCAGAAATCTGCCAGCTGTTGGCACTGGACATACTGGGTCCTAATCTAGAATTAAGATAGAAACAGTAAACTATCAATGTGTGAAATCTGTGACTTAAATTACAAGGTAGGGCCATCCAAGGAGTCTCTTGCATAATTCAGGACACCTCAGAACTTCATATATAAATCAAATAGAAGGAAAAAGTCTATCATTTCTGCTCTGTTGAGCACAGATCCACACACAACTTTGGTAACAGCTGCACAAAGAAGCTCTCTAGAAAATACAGTATTACTGACATGCTCTTCACAATACTCATTCACACAATTCCACCAGTAATTTCAATACAGTATTATTCAATAAACACTTCTACAAAAAAATACTTACAAGTGTCAAAAATACAGAGTTCATCAAAAATAACAAAATTAGTCTGGTTTGGTTTAGGTTTGGGTTTTTTTTCCAAATGAATGCTTACAAATACTTTGCAATGTTTTTCCATATTGGACTCAGTCAAACTTCATTTTATGATTCATGAGCTTGCTATTAATCATTTTGTCTGCCTAACACTGTAGAAAAGGAAACTACAGATTCTACAAAGCTCCCACACTAAGAGGTTCCAAAAGCAGTGAAATTACATTCACCAATTTCAATGGTAAACTCTGACAGACTTTCGACCTTGAAATGGCGAGTAATCTTAACACAAATGAAGTGCAAAACCGTTAAGTGTAAGGTAAGAATAAATGCTATCAATAAATATGCATGTAACTTGAAACATACTGCTTCAGAAATAGCTGAAACCTTGACTTACTGTGGCTGTGCCGGAGACAGTTTGTGCATTTGTGTCAGCTGCACTCTGTTCAGAGTGTGTCTGAGCAGGAGGGTACATGTTTAACGTGTGCTCTGGAACAGTGGTTTGGCCTGTGTAGTCTGGAGCTGGATGAGGATGTGGGGCTGTGTATTCTGCAGGGATACCATTCTGAGGTGGAGCAAACTGGGCTGAGGCATAAGGCTGTGCCATTGTGTCAGGAGGTGCTGTAGCTTCCTGATTACCCTGTAAAAATCAAAGAAGAAAAAAGGAAGAAGAAATGTGGAGTGAGATAAAATAAGCGATGATCCTGCACATGTAACACAGAAAGCGATGGTAGTATTCTGCTAAGATTGCTGGCCTGAAAAGGGCACAATGTTTGTTTCTTGAGGAGAAAATTTCTTATCTGAATTAAATCCATTTTGCTAACCCTATTAAATCTTATTATAATTAGACAAACAAATCTGCTGTTCCCGTGTAATTGTAGACTATTCTTTAACTGGGGAAGGTCAGTGAAGTCTACCTGAACTAACGCCTCAACTCAGACAACAAAGAGGGACAAAGCTCAGTTTATTCCAAAGGCTACTGAGCACAATTGCTAATACAGAGCTCTGATAAGGGCAGCCCATAGCCTGTGATCCATTCTGACTTTCCATTTGCAGAACACAATCCATGCAACTTGCACACAGAGCGGAACTGGCGTGCGTACTGTTAACATAAACATTTACTGAGAATATTTATATGAAATAATGCTCTATGAGATATCCAGAAATACTTTGAGGCACACTGTATTGAGCAACTGCATGCACAAATGCAAAAAAATAATTAGATCAAATCAAAATATTAAACATTTGAATCTAAAAATGCATCAACACAAAATCTTAAGTTAACACAAAAGAAAAATTCTATGTTGTAGGCTGTCAAAAGAAATAGATTTAAGAACCTTAAAGGCTTTAAATTTGAAGACAATATTATTTCATTTCCATATTACAGTAAGCCTACACAATTAAAAACAAATGCTCTCCTCTCTTTATAGATAGATCCATCTTTATGTTTGATATAATAAAGGATAGTCCAGCATGTTAATTTATCAGTTAGACACTTCTAACTAAATGGTCTGCTCATACCAAATATTAGGAATTCTAGGGAAGGAAATGTACAGAACAATCTTTTAGAACCTATATAAAAAATGCCCAAAACATGATGCCACAGGTGACACAGGATTGGAGACCATTGATACAGGGACGATCCCAAACTCAGATGAGCTGATTTACAAGATAAAATTATCCCTCTAAATATCAAGTAATGTAAAAATGAATATTTGAGTAAAATTTTAATTAGTTTTTAAAATACTCTGTCATTTTCCCATCAAAGCATGCACAAGTACCTGCACAGGACTATTGTAGGGATTTTGCTTATTTGTACTCCTCAGTCTTTGATTTCCTAATTTCAAAATAGGCTGGATGAATAAAAGACATCCTTTTGCACTTTCGTACTTAAGGACATTTCCAGCCTATTTCAACTAATTCAGACATCAGTTCTCTGACCTGAAGTGGTCCTAAACTCAAGAGCTTTTAAGGATTTGCAAAATCACAGCACAGGAATAAGCCTTGGTACATGGCAGGCTTAGAAGGGAAAATTAAATTTTCCTTTGTAAAGGACATTCAGTGTCTCCTAAAAAATTAAAACTTTATATCAGCAATCAAACCCTCCCTAATTTTAATCCCATCTTTGCTACTATTTTAGTGTATGGCCTTGAACAAGTAGTTTACATTGCTTCATTCAGCCACCTTTAAAATGAAAACAGTGGCATTTACCTACTTCACAGGGTTAAGTCAGTACGTTTCATTTGCATACATCTACAATCATTCCAAGGTTATTGCTACACTGAAACTTGCCCTGTTTAAATGTCAGTGGACGTTAAAAACTCTTCTAAATGTATACTTATACCCTCTTATATTAAAACAGCAAGGTCCCTTTCTTATTTCTTTTACCTACTATTTTCACTATTAAAAAAAATCCAGATGAAGTAAAAACCAGCAATGACTGGATTACACTAGAGACATTTATTAAATGTTTAAGAAGTATTTTGAAAATTTGTGCGGGAGGCAGGGGACCATACATTTTTTAATCAACTGTTTCAGGAAGGGCTTCAGCAAGCAGTAAGAATGAACAACAGCAAATCAAACTTCTGCCTATAATAAGTGTTTTCACTGTGCTGGCTTTGAAAACAGTAGCTGGTTGCTGCTGGTCCTCAAGCTATTCCTTCATGTCAGATGCTAAACATGGCATTAGAGTCAGCAGCTGTTAAAAAAGAACAATAATGGCAACAAAGGGACCAAGGGCTAATGTCCAGGTGCATTTGATCTAAAGGTTTTTATACTACCTTGAGTCCTAAACCAGATGTTGCTGAGACCCCCACTGTTTCTCATTAACATTGAAAGCAGTTCCATGAGACCCTAATTAATATTCAAAGCATTCACACTTAGTGCTAATTACAGATAATATTTAATTAAGAGGGCTGAACTTTTATATTATTTTCACCAGCAAGTCCAAACGATTAACTTTTTAGATTTATCATAAAATGGCAAACTGCACTGGCAATTTCAGCACCTTCACATTGCTGAGCCTCCTCTGCCTCTTTCATTAGACTTGCTAAGCTGAGATCTGTACTGCTTGCTTAGAACCGAGACCCCATCAGTAAGTAAACAACGAAAGGTCAGGGGTTTTTCTTAGAATTGGTGTGTAGTGTAGCCTTTCCTAGCCTTTAAAATTAGTGTGAATTTATGATTCACACATAATTCAATAGACACAGTGTTACAATGTAGTAGAAAAGCATGTACGCATAAACATGTTCTTTACTATTTATACGGGTATCAAGCCAACAGCTTATTGTTTAGAATATGAATTTGCATCAAGAACAATGCAGTGTCAGCTAACACACATTTGTTTATACATGCGGTTGATGGAAATCCCAGACTACACAAAAGTCAAATACCTTAGAATAGATTTTAAAGAACCAGAAATTCTTTAATCACCTAAAATGTCCCTTCATTGCACCCTTTAAAATACAGTGAACTAAAATGAATAAGGGAAATAATAGATCTAATTCATTAAGTTGAAAATATGAAATGGCCCTAAAAGCAACAGGAAATATTGGTCCTAAATGAGCCTATGAACTCAGGTATTAGAGTAATCTCAAAACTGCAGATGACAGTACACAGACATCGCTTAATACAACCTAGGCATGAGAGGCTAAACAGAAGTTGTCCTTTCAGGATCTGTTCCAAATATCTTTAAGATTAAATGACCCCTTAATGCTCACTTTGTGCATGGTTTTTAATAAAGTAGTTGTTGGCAACAGAAAGAAGAACAAAGGATGGCAGACAGTCAGGCTCTGCTAAATGTTCTGGCCTGAGTTTTAATGAAAACCACATTTCAACTGAAAAATATGCTTTACGTGGCAGTGTATAAAATCAAATTTATTGGTTTCTGGTTAAATGTTGAACTCTAAAGAACAAAAAAAGAAAGCATTCCAATGATGCAGGTAAGTGAAGTTGCTCCTATTCTATATATATTACTTTATTTGAAGAAAAGCTTAGAATTTAAAATGCTGCTAGTACCTCAGATATCAACATGCCTTTTCAGCATCTTCTGCTCTGAAAGGATTTCGTAATTAAGAAATGCATGAAAAGTGTCAAAACATAATAAAGCAAGCTTGCTATGTTTGTACACAAAAGACAGAGCACAGAAAACATTACTTATGCAGTGTTCCTTTTTAAAAACACATTTGCAGCATAAAAATGTATTCAATGAAAACCTTTCTGCTTGCCTGCATTTTAAAGTCTAACTAACAGTTTATTGTTTGTTTTACTCTATTTTCTGTTTGGTGCGTTTTGTTTCTTTGGCAAGAGATATTTCACATTTAGAGAAAGCCTCTCATACTGTAGTTAAATGAGCCAAACTGCATCATATCCTTAGGGCATGGAAACAAAGAAGAAAAATGCAACACTACTCGGTAAACCTGCTGGTTATAAGAACGGCTCAGTTAGATATATCAAGCACAGCAGAGATACATAATCACCGCTGTAGTTTGCCCTCCTTCAGACTTCAGCAACAAAACACGTATTAGATAGTCTTGCACGCAGTGGTGCAGCTGGTTATAAGAAATGCCCTGGCTTGACTAAAATCAAGAGTTTCAAGTGAAAATAAAAGTGAAAATACCTGCTGTACCATCCTGCTCCCTTTATTCTCCATAAACTTAGCAGCTGCTCTAGTCCCAGGCCATATAGCATCTGCCCAAAGCAAGCATCAATTATGGATGAGGGCGTGTGAGCAATGTAATGTGTGCATGAGTGTGGATGATAGGGGTGTTGAAGGAGGGGGAGCTAACGCAAGGCTTACTGACCTCCCTCTCAACATCTGACTGCTCCCAAAACCTAATCCAGATGGGACTCTTTCAGTTTGCTGGGCCTCGCCCCATCAATCACAGCAGGCCACTCCTCTGTCTCCTGCTACTAGTTATAGAGTGCACCACTGAGCAGATGATTACACACAGAAGAAGAAAAAACACAGCTTGACTATATTAATAGCTGTTTAAAAAACATTAGAAATGCTACTAGGTAAGTTGCCAGAAGCTGAACATTTCTGTTTTAAAATTAAGACAGCTGTATTCAAAGTTACAACCCACCCTAAACTTCCAGTGCTTTGGCTTTTTGATAGCTATGATGTACAGTAACATGTGTGCATTTCTATGTGATTAATTCGTCCTACATGTGGTAGAGTTAATACCAGTAAGATTTCTATCTTAAAATTGCTGAACTCCACAAGTAAAACCATCAATATTGAAGTAGCCTGGTTTAGATTAAATGTCCTTCCATACAAATGAAATATTGTTTCCTTTTTTGTTTCATTTCATGACATCCTTCTGGCTTAGCAGGGGAAATATTTCAGAAATGCTTCCACAGTTTAGTTCTGTGAGGCACTTTAAGCAACTTACTGCTTCGCTATTAAAGGAACTTTCCTAGATGCTCTGGAGGTAGTTTAAAAGTGATTAAATGTCTAATTAAATTATATAATAAAGAAAAAACCCCAAGCTTCAGAAGATACAGACAGACCCAAAGAATACATACTTATTGCCACTCTGTTGCAGACTGCCTACAGACACAAGAATTCTGAAACAGAGCAGACATGTAGCATGGGAATTATTCTTACCAATGTTCAAATTCTAAGGGATGGGCAGAACAGTAGATTAACATCCATCAATTCATCATTAAACTTATATTCTAGCTGAAATATATTGGATTTCTTTAAAGTGGCAGTGTAATTCTTCTAGATTTGTTGCTGGCACTCCCCAATTAATGATAATAAAAGCAGCCACTTAAAATTTTTCAGAAGGAATCAGACATGCAACCACACTGGACCAATAATCACAACTGACGGACTGCGAGCTTTCTCTGTTGTAGCTTAATTATCTAACCAGGCCACTTGATTCAGATCATTTGCCTCTGCAATGATACAAAATGGATTCTCCAGCCACCTCTCTTTTGGAAGGTTCAGTACAGAGCCAAATTCAGATTTCATTTAAAAAACAACCTCATTCCAAAAGAAGTATATCCTTAAAAGTAAGAAAGATAATGCAAAATAAATTTTTTTTCAGAGATCATAGGGAAAAAATGTAACAGTAAGTAAGCAAAAGAGAATTTCTTTACTACCTTTGCAAGAAAGCACCATTTCTTTACTCACTTACAGAGAAACATTTACTTTTGGTCCTCTTCACGTATAACATAGTACATTCCAGTAGAAGTCTGTGCTCCTGCTACTGCTACATATACATTTGAAAATGAAGTGTTCACTTTGTTTCAGTGCCTGAAGTGTGGAACAGACTAACTAATGAAACAGCACTACACCCTGCAAAGTAGGAAGGTTATATGCATTTACCTATAACTAACAGAAGGCAGCAAACTACTTACAAAAACTAAGTCATAGTCTGAATTCCTGCCTGCATTCAAGACCACATAGTATTATGGATGTGTAGATACATATGAAGAAAGCATTCCCTCTGACACCTTCATTCTTTCCAGTTGTCACTGTTGAAACTTTCTACTACTTCTGTGACGCTGTGATTTATTGCACTAGCTTTCCTTGTCCTAAATGACAATTCTTTCTCCTGCTATTTCCAATGTCACACTGATTTGTTTTCCTTCCACATTACCACTGAAAACTTTCTTTTTTTTTTTAACTTAAGTTTTCTGCCTGTCCCTCACTTTCTCCAACTCTGACTCTTAGGTATTTTATAGGGGTCTTTTCTACTGGAGCTCGACATTCTGTTCCATCAATCAATATCTTCCTTTTTTTAAATACATGGAAAGATTTTTACATCACATTTTGAAAACACGAGTCTCCAAAATTGCCTGAAGACCCATATAGCAAGAAAATCTGAGCTATCTGTGTATCTACAGTTCATTTTCACAATGAGAATAGATTCTTACAACATTTCAAAAGAACGGTATAAGAGGGGCACAAGTCAATATGGGAAAGTACACCTAATCTTATTTTACACCTTTACTAGAGCACACTGAAGAAGATGATGCAGCATCCTTATACCCAACTAGAAGAATAACAAAAAAAAAAAAAAAAAAAAAAAAAAGAATTGGATTGGATTGTCAGCATACAAGGTGCCTAAAAAGCTGCCTGGCATGCTGGCATTTACAGAGAGTAGCAGTAAACATTTAGACATCTGACTGTCAGTCAGCTATGAATGCCATCCCTCGGGCATCATGACCAGGTCCAAAACTGTTGAACATCTTCATAAAAGGCTTGTATGAATTGTAAGAATGCAAGTTCATACATGACAGCAAATGGGGGGAGCTTGGAAAGCTAAGAGGAATGGGCTGACAAGAACCTGATCAAAATCCTGCTCTTGGGACAATATAACCCCGTGCACTGGTACAGGCTGTGGAGTGACTGGTGAGGGAGCAGCTCTGCAGAAAAGGATCTGAGAGTCCTGGTGAAGAGTAAGCCAAGTATGAATCAGCAGTCTACCTTTGAGGCAATAAGGGCAAATGGCGTGGTGGGCTACATTAGCAAAAGAATAGTCAGCGGGTGGAGGAAAGAGATAATTCCTCCCTGCACAGCACTTGTGAGACAGCAGCTGGAACAGTGTGTCCCGTCTGGAGTCCCCCGGGACAGGAGATATATTTGCAAACTGGAGAGTCCAGTGGTGGGTTGCTAAGACAGATGGAGGGCTAGAGCTGTCTTAGACACATGAGGAGAGGCTGAGGGAGCTGTACTAGCACAACCTGCAGAAGAGGGCTAACAGACAACTTACCTGCATCTTCTCCAACTTAATGGACAGTTACAGAGACAGAACCAGACCTTTCTCAGACGTACACAGTGAAAGAACAAGAAGCAACAGTCAAAAATTGCAGAAAGATAAATTCTACTTGGCTAAAAAGAATAAAATAATGAATATGAGGGAAGTAAGGAACACACAGCTCAGAGGGGTTGTGGCATCTCGGAGACTTTCAAAACTCAACTGAACAAGTCCCTGAGCAACCTTATATGTGTAGTTACCCCTGATTTAAAAAGGAGGTTGGGATTAGATGGTCTCTGAAGTTCCCTTCCAACCTAAATTCTTCTATGATTAGATGTGGTTTCAACAGTAGTAGAATAGCTTCAAAATGGATTTCATACTTTTATCCTATTTGATGACTTTCCTCATAAAGGATTTACTGACAAGGAAGAGACTAGCTACAAGTTCTAGTCTGCTTTCTCTTCTCAAGAAATGGTATCTCAATGCTTTGAGATGGTTTTGGAATGTTTTCTTAGAAAAATATATTTATATTTGCTTAATCCACAGCCAAAGCAGTAATTAAGTGGCAATCACTATAGTGCATGCAAGACAAGAATAGTTTCACAAACAATGAAAATTAACGTTGTGAACTATGATATATCTTAATTTTCTGCCAATTGTTACCGTTTTCATCATATGTAGAAGAACATTTCCTTGACAGCTACATCTCCACAGAAAGGAGTATTTTTCTCTGCCTTCTGCATCACCTCTAAAACAATAACTAATGTAAGCTTTCTAATTTTATCTGAATTTTTTCTACTGAAATGAAATTTTATTCTATTTCATGTATGTATTTATTGAAAATCACTGCCACCTTCTAAAGATGAATTGTAGTAAAGCTAATATATCCATTTTCTTATTTTTCAGTATCTAAGGAAGTGGTTGAAAATATATTATTTTTTTACTGCAATACTGATTGAAGATATGGGATTTTTAAAGCTGGATCAGTTCCCAAATCAGTTCACAAGCAATTGTGACAAGAGAAGTGAGAGGTTAGTGCACTAAAGAAACAATCAATGGGAGTTGAAGAAAGAGCACAAAGCAGCAGACATATGTTATTCTGTATTGACGTAAAAGATTTTCTACTGAAAAACCATTTCTTAATAATCTTAAATCTTCAATTTGCAAGAATGAAGGCAACGTAGACCAAGTGGTAAATTACAGGCCTTTACAGGAAACTGTAAAAATATCAGTCTCTGAGCTACTGCAACTGATGATGTGCATTAGAGGAAAGAAACATGCAGTGCAACCACGTAGCCTGTCTGCAACGCAAGCAGTATTGGGCCTTCTTTTATACTACAAAAATATTATTCATAGCTCAGACAGTGGGAACAGCAGAGATGCATTGGCAAGACTATTTTACTAGGATGTATTAGTGATTCTGAGAAGTCAGATGTACTAGCCCAGGTGACAAACCACGATTACGTAGCAAGACTATGTCTGGTCTTGACACAACCCTGTATCATGCCTGGTAAGCCTTTCTTCTAGACTCCACTGACACCATTCCTACCTTGTAACTTACAAAAAAACATTAATATATCCAGAATTTGAGTCAAAAAACTTCTCTAAATGCCATCTTATTGGTAAAGGATTGAGTATTACAAAAGATTAGAGTCTACAGAGGGGAACTGAACAGCAATCAAATCCAGTTCAGTTGTATGGTTTTCAACAGCTAGGTAATTTCTAGAACTCTGAGAAATTCTTGTAACATAGCTAACATAATTAATTTAAGATTTATTGTAAGTAGAATTCAACATCTCAATTTCAATTTACTCCAAAAAACCTAACTGAATTTCTCAGGAGATTGGGATTGGATACAGCTGTGGTTTTTAAAAGTGTCTAAATTGGGCAATTTAATCTAGTTGAGGTTAATAGTTACATAAAGTTATTCCCAATTTACAGATGCTGCCTCATCCAGAGTATATGAAACGAACTGCTTTTTCAGATGGTTTCCTAGTGGACATACCACAAAATCTAGTGATGTATTTACCAGCTTTGTTAGCCATAGGAAGTGGTAAACTTACAGTCACGTGCAGAGACAACATGTTTGAAGGCCATTTGTTCTGGAGAAACCATATCACAGTTTCACGTGTACCTAATTAGTTATTTTTCATGTACAAACAAATTATTTTATACTTAAAAAATACAAAGCAGAAAGAGCAATGTGTGTCACAAGTATTACACACAGAGAACCCAGAAAACAGAAGTGTAAATAAACAGGCACAGTGTTTTCACCATTCAGTCTCGCAGACTGGTCTCCTTCACAAAAGCACCACTGAAGTTACTGCATCAAAATGCAGCTTGCCCCAGGTATTCAGATTTGTAGTAAACCAAGGCTACAGAGACAGAGCAACGTTACACAAGAAGACCGAAGGGCAGCTGCAGTTATTTGAGTGCAAACTGGCACGCCATCTCTTTGAACTGAACACTTTGAATGACCTCTTTTAACCAGGGACACAATCTTTCACTGATGAGCTATGATTTAGCCTCAGAAAAGAAAGGAGACATTTCTCTTCATAATCCCTCATGCTGAACCATTTTCTAAGGCAGTACCACAATAACTACAGTTCATCCATTACATGTGAAACAGGTCCAAGTTTCAGTATCACAAATGGGAGGATCATTACTTGACTCTACTGAAATAAAACAAGGAACACAGTCAGCTATTAAGTGAAATGAGAATGTAATGCCATAAGCTGTTTTAAGCAGCAAAGCTGACTGAAGATCACACCTCCTTTATTTGTGTGCAAACATCAAAGTATACAGGGCTGCTTTATAAGCCAGTTGACTTGAACTAGCCAGGTTAAGCCATAATGATTACTGTAAAACTGTCCCAAATGAACTAGTGAGAGTCATTTTGGTTTACTTTGTTTAAACCAAGTAAATTTAAGAATTTGATTCACATGCTAAGCTCCATAAAGACAGTGACATGACTGAGTTTGAGAATTTGGAGGAAGTCAAGCAGCAGAGTTAGAAAATTGCACTTCAGGAAAAGAGACTTCAGCTTATCCAGGGAATTGTTAGGAATCCCTGAGGCCCTGGAGAGATCATGGAGTATGTCCTTTTGGAATCCATTTCCAAGCACACGAAGGAGACCCTAGGTAGTTTGAAATGATCAACATGGATTTTTCAGGGGAAAATAGTGCTTGATCAACCTGGTTGCCTTCAAAAGCAAAAACAACTGGCTACATGGACAAAGTTAAAGCACAAGATACAATCTACCATGACTTCAACAAAGCTTTTAATGCTGTCTCCCACAGCATTTCCAGTTGAGAGCTGAGGAAGGAAGGGCTGGACTGTCAGACAGGTTGAAAATTGGCTGGACTGTCAGGCCCTAAGATCAATGGCTTAATGTCTGGCTCATGTTGAATAGCTTAGGGTCAATATGGGTTCACATTGTCCAACAACTTGGAGAATGACAGAGAGTACATCCTCAGCAACTTTGGACATAACACTAAACTATGGAGCCTCAAACCAAGGGACACCTTGATAAACCTGAAAACTGGACAACCAGAATCCTTACGTGGCTGAATGTGGAAAAGTGCAAAGTTCTGCACTGTGGGCATCATGGATTAACAGCTTGAGGGAATGAAGTTCATTGCACATTCACTGAACCCTTTCAGTTTTAGTCTGTACATAATAAAGCTATTAAATCAGAGAAGTGTAATCTATATTAAATAGTAAGTGCCTTGTTATTTACCCTTAGAAGCGGACTGTTCATAGGCTATAAATCTTTTAAATTGCAAATGAGATTCTATAATTTCCTTTTTTCCCCCCACAAAAAAACCCCAACTTTATCTGTGTATTGTTCATGAGATCCTATGCAATAATGCCCAAATATATGTGGAAGTTCCATATATTTTGCATTTTACCTGTATCTTTTCAGCAGGCAGAATTTTTGGTTTTATATGCCCAATGTCAATATTTTGAACAAATTTGGCAGGATAATTATGAGTTTGATATATTCACAAATAGTACTTTTCAGTTCCAAGAGACAAGAATTGTGACCTTCACACCCATAAACTTTTGATTAAAATGAAGTTATTTCAACAAAGCTAAATATAGTTTTATAGGCAAGAAATTTACCATTCTGCTGTTTATAGACTTTAAATTTTCAGAAAAAAAAAAAAAAGAATCTAGAAATGACCTATTTTACCACTGCTTTCAGTGGCCATTTCCCATCTCTGTTTAATTTTAAAATTTCCATCATTTTGTTATTTATGATGGAACATCAGGAACAACCTGAGCTGCAGTGGCCAACTAACAGAGAAATGCTATCGTGTTTAACACCAGTTAAAGCAGCATTCATTTTTTTGGCACTGAAATGAAATGATGGAACATGAGCTCTGATGTTATTTACTTCTAAGATTAAAATGACTATCAAAATATCATTGGGCACAAGGAACAGACAGATTGACTTCCTGCCTCAGCTCGACTTTGCTGTGCTTGTTCATCACCAAGATAATGTGTGTACTTCAGTTAATGCTTATGTTAAGATGCTGTTATAGCACTAGCAAGTAACTGTTTACTCCAACAATGTTTGTTATTAGCAAACTAAGCAACAATACTGAAAGGTAGAGCTCTTCTCACCAGTGAGATAAAAATGACAAGAATATTTGCCTATGTAATGCAAAATGTATTTCTAAACACTGCTGAATGTCACAACTGGCTGAAAATAAAAAAAAAAAAATCTATTAATAGAATGCTACAATGAATTGGCAGTTATGAAGAAAATTAACAGAGTCCTTTAATGGTTCCTGTAGCATTGGAGAGACTTTCTCTGACTATACTGATAGGTAAGTTCTACTTTGTTAAATCCCTAAAAAACTTCTTTTACTATGGAAGGAATGGCCAATTTGTCATCGTATTTTAATTTGCCCATCTACAGGACAGGGACTGCTTTCAAAGCTGCAGAACTGTGTTGCTTCTCCCTGCACATCTCTAGAGATTTGTATTTTTCACTAGCCCTTCACAAGACTGAACATACACATATGATAGTAAATCTTGCTATAAAGCTGGCCTTTGTCATATGCCATGGGTGCTTAAACCTGGTAAACTTAAAAACCATTGCTTTGAACAACAAATTATTTTAAAATAATACAGATTGTAGGACTGGGTACAAATTATCTTTCTCAGTTTACAATTTTATTCAGTGCCTCTGTGTGTAAGGAAGGGAGGGCTGGTGGAAAGAAAGGTATTTCCAAAACTGAAACAGCATTAAGAAAAACTTTGGCATATTTACCAGAAGCATACAGCTAATTTACAACAACCATATCCAACAGCATTTGTGTTTATACAGCGCAGCCACATGTATAACAGCCACAGCATTCTAGAATTAGTGAAACCAAGCATCTACATAGACTATTTTGGGAGAGAAGAGTTATAACCTGAAAACTGCTTTTAAGCCACAAAGAGTGAACTGGCTGTCTTTTATACTAGAACACTAGATTAAATAAGGTATTGAATAGTATTGGAACAGTTTGTATTTGCTGAGTGTGCACCTAGCAAGATGGAGAATACAGCAAATGTGTTAGCATTCTAGCTGCAGAAGAAATTCAGATTAGATACTGCTACACAGAAATTGATAGCTAGTAGGTATTCAATCAAAAAAGTGTTTTTTCTTTTAAATATTACAATCACATGGCACAGTACATCACTTGTGTCAAGTTAAATTAAATCATATCAGCATACTTAAAGGAAAAAACCTGAATACCTACTCATATACCCATGCCAAGAGGGATTACATGAGACTTTATGAAGCCTTTTCCTTTTATTTAATATTCTGATATCTGTATAGAACAATTTTGATATGTATTATACCCTCAAACTAATCTATTCCGTTGTCTTTTTAATGCACACCCAGTATGCCTGAACTCATAGTTACAGTATAATGTGTACTGTCAATTACTTATGTTCTTCTGAAGTCTGCCTGTGTAAAAGGTAAGACGTTTTCCTTGAAGCAGCAATAACTATGAGTGTGTTGCTAATTTTCTTGAGAGTAAAGCAACATCATCTGCTTTCTACTAGTTAAGAGCACATTTAAAAAGGAACAATAATTTATGAGCTCACTAATGCCTACTGATTCTTGTCAGACTTAGTAGAATCAGGTATGTGAAGGACGGCGCTTAAGAAAAGGTCTCTGAGCAATGCAACACAAACTTGATAGGCTTTTACTGAAATGTGCTCTTTCTACATATGTTTAATGGCTTATGTCAATAACACTGTAAAATGATCACTATTTAATCCATCAGAAATAAATCAGCTTTCAGCTGCCAGAGACTAAATACAACAACAAAAGTGTAGAAACATTAATTTTATTCTGGGAAAGTAACCAAAACTGTTAAGTGGCACATATGTCAAGCATGCACTTGGGCAGACTCAGTCCACCTCAGAAGACATGAAGACTGTATGAATAGAATTTAGGCTCCAAAATAGGACTTAAAAGGCAGAATTCTACCTCTATAAATGTACCGAGTTTATTTTGCCAATCCTTTTAGTGAATTCTCCTCTCCTCCTTCAGATCCCAATTTAATTTTCCAGATCTTTTAAACCTCCCTCTGCCTGCCTCAGTCTTCTTCACATCCTCCTCCTTTATTACCTCCTCTGCATCCTCTTTCTACACCTACCTGATTCTCCCATTTAATATTTATTGCAACAACTGAGAGTACAGTAGATGCAAAATGCTATCTGACTGACGTGGTAACACAGTAACTATACATAAGCATGTACATGAAAAGCAACGGATGACCTTCATCTATACACCTTAACTTCCATGCATAATAGCTTACTTAATTGTGAACTCTTCTGAGCAGAAATCTGAGGCTACAGGACTAGTACAATTTAGAGATTTTTTTTTTTTTTTGCCTTATCCCATTTACTCTAGATACCATTGCAGCCAATCGATCCAGGATTTGGAGGATGAAAAGATGTTTTGGAATTTGACACAAGCATGGCACTTCCCATTTGTTCACCCTGATGAAGTAGTAAGTATATTAACCACCTTGTATGAATAACCACGAAAGGTTCACTGCTCGTCAACTGACTTCATGTAGTAACAAAAAGGTTCAATGTTTAAAATGGATTCTTAAATTATACAACTACTTCCACCGCCTACAGTTCTAAAGAATAGTAGAAGAAGAAAAAAAAAAACAACCAAAACCCAACAAAGCAGTGTCATGTACGCACACACTCATATACGTGTTCATGGTATCAAACTACGAACCAAATTCAATGAGGAGTTATGAAGGACAGTAAATTGATCTGAAAAATGTTGTTTGCTAATAAGGAATATAAAATAAATTTTTTCAAATTATTATTTTAACTTCATTTTAGTAACACAGATTGAACACCTGTTAAATAACCTAAACTCAAGACCTCTCACTCACTTCAGAAACAAACAATGACGTAAAGTATTCCCAGTTAAACAGAGAATATGACATTATTTCAAACAATATAAGCAGTACCCATTGTAAGTGTCTCTAGTGCTCTACACAGAAAAATGAAAGTGAGGGTGGAAGATACTGTGAACTTAAATCCTGATTTCCGTATGTCTTGGGCTTTATCAATTTAATATATTTTGCTTCTATTTCCTACATATATAAAACAGAAATTTGAAAGCATAGCTCACTACTAGAATTTGTCAGCTAACATCTTACATTCTGTGAATCTGAAAGAGCAACATCGTTGCACCACTTCACTTAGAATAATAATTAAAAATAAACAAATTAGCAAGCTACTACAAACCCTGCACTGACCACATAGCCCACCTAAATGGTAGTTCCTATTGCCCTAAGTGAAAAAGGATTTTTTTAATAGAATTACACAAAGCAAAAAGGCAAATAGTTTAAAACTAAAAGCAGAGCATTTAACAGTCTACGCAGAGTCTCAGTGAAAGGAAGCTTTCCCTTAAGCAATGCAACTTTCTGATGCAAACAACTCTGCATTAATACTGTACCTTGCAGGTCCTCAAAGTCTCTTATTTGTTTGCAAGTTTTTAATCTCCATCCTTTTTTTAGAGAATAATCTCAGTCAAGTTTTATTTAGAAGTCACCTGTGGTTCATCTACAAATAACGCTCAGTTTTGAAATACAAATTACTTCAGAATTAGAAAAGAGTAATTAATACAGCCCTAAAAATCCTCTACAACTGCATTTGCCAGGCATGAGCCATTAAATAGTCAGCTGCATATTAACTGCAATCTAGAAAAAAACCCACAGAATTCATATGAAAACTAGCATTTACATGTGCTTTCAGGAGCACAAAAAAAAATCTGCCATAAATACAAACATAATCGGAAGTGGGTGAAGACATTCATAACTATGTATATTGCCATTCTGTACTTTCACTCTACTCAATCCAGTTAACACAGTTGTCATCCAAATAGATTTCTGAAAACCAGTAGTAGATACTTAATAAATAAATAAATAATTATCTTGAACTTATCTCTTTTTTCATGTATGAAACTTCTTCCCAGGAAACCTTACTGTGCAGGATCATCTCTGACAAACAGAACTGCCTCTTCTCTACAGAAACCGAAACGTTTTCTCAGTGATCATGGAAGCAAAAGAGGAATTTTACATGATATCAAGGAATGAACTTGATAAATACTGACACCCAGAGCTTAGTCTCCAACAAGGAAGTCCTTTCCCCTGAATAACTGTTCACTAGGATCAGGAGTTCAGTAGTATCCAAACTTTTTATATTCAAACATAATCCAAACTTTTTGCACCTTGCTGTAAGTGACAAAGCATCGAAAGTATTTGGAAGTAATAGGGCAATTTATGCAGACTCTTTGCACACGGCTGCGTTTCATTTTTAAGAGATAACTATGTTCCATGAAGATACTCTGCTGAACTTATTTTTTCGTTTCACGTATCAGCGCTTTTGCTTTGCAGAAATTGTTACAGCTTTTTAACTCTAAACTACTGAATTGAGCAAGAATAGTGACATAGAAGCATAGTTACTGTGCAGTAAGTCTGACCTATTTACTGAGATACTATATTAGTTTAAATTTGGGGATGTGTACTGTTTTTACGAATATACTGCACTTTAGTGTCAGATGATCAGCAAGGAAATGACAGTGCCCAACATGTCACCATCTGCAAGCTTAGAGAAAATTTGGGAGCTCCCTACATGTATCTGCACTATCAGCTGGTTTGCCTTTTGGACCCCAACAATGGTTCAATACACACAACTCAGTTCTTCACTGAATCAGATGAAGCCTGGACACAAAATATATTTTTGCTGTCTCAACCAGAGGACTGTAAGCTTCCAGCTAGAGAGCTTCTCAAAGCACCACAGTCATTTCTGCAGTGATCTGTCTGGGTACTCCTTCCATTTAATAGCAGGCTTATGGAAAAACAAACGAGGTAAGGAACAATGACTCAGGAATATCCCTTCACGAGTAATCAGAGAAATATGCAATAACTATTCTTTTTGCAAGAACCATTTATTTTGCCAATTTGTTTTCAAATGTGAGCTGAGACAACTAGATTTGGAAAAAGCCTACACTTGTGAACTCGGAAAAACAAATACCCTTGCTAGCTTACAAATGCATGTTCACTCACATGAGGAGAAAGACTTCAAAAGAATAAAAACCTGAGAAATTAGAGGTGACTGGAAAATGGAAATCTGCCTAAAACCTCAGCAGAAGGGATGGTAACCCCTTAGGTTATACAATGAACACTTAAGATTGTTATTTTATGTAGATTTAAAATATTTCTTCCCTTCTGTTTAGGTTAAACAATACGTAGATCTAAACCCCCAAAAGGCTGTCAGAGCATTCTATTCACTAAAGAGACAGGAGAGAAATGGTAAGTAGGAAGTAGCAGCTAGACCAATTCTAGCCCTGAAGTGACAGAGAGGCAATAGGTAGGACAGCCTAGAAGGCACAGACAACATTTTAAAGATTTGCACGTCTGCACTACATTGGTTTATCCAATTTAAACGGTAAGAAATCAGTTTTAAATTGTGTTTTAGGCAACATGTATCAGCTCTGAAAAATAAAAACATATTTGGCTATGGAAGTTAAGAGTGTTTAACTACACTCTTCGTGCCCTTTTGTCCTCATATCTAGTTGGAACCTCTCTTGTTCCAATTTATGTGCATTGCCTCTTATCCTCCCACCATGCACCTCTGTGAAGAGACAAGTTCCATCTTCTTGACAACCTTGCAGGTTATCCTTGTAGGCACTGAAAGGCTGCTATTAAGTCATACTGCAGCCTTCTGTTCTCCAGGCTGAACAAATACAGTTCCCTCATCCTCTTACCACACAGCATGTGCTCCAGCACATGAACATCTACCCCAAACTGGGCCAAGTATCTTAGATGCGATTTAACAAGTACCTGGTAAAAGGAGAAAATCACTTCCATGAATTTACTGGCTATGCTCCTCTTTATACAGCCCAGGATACTGTTGGCTTCCTCTGTTGCCAGAGCAAATATGCTATAGTAATCCAGTAGAAATTCACTGTTGGAAATGCTTATATTACACACTGACACGGAGATCTATTCAGATGTGAGCAGGTCAGAACTGCTTAGAGGAAAGCCAGTTTTGAGGGGCAAACTGGTGATGACTCTCTATCCCTCTGTACAAGCAGACTGACAGCTTAAGAAGCTTGGATAGTCCCACTACAAACCTCTTGGTTCCAAACAAGAAACAGCTCTGCCATTGCAGAAGTTTCAAGTTGGAGTCAGAATTTCAGTAACAAGGAATTCTAGTAATATGGAAAGTATCTATTTTTTAAGAAAGTCCTGACCAATTCATTTTGCCTCTAAGAATCAAAGAAAGCTCCACAGCCTTTCCTCGTAGCAGCCACTACCTGGTATGATCATTTTAACACAATAGCTGAGATAAATAGCGGAGGGAAAGTGTAGGACAGACAGTGGGTGGGGGAAGGTATATTTTCAAGGAAAAAGTAGATAAAGATATTATAAGCACTAGCATTTACATGGGAAGTCGCATCACCCACCATAAACCAGTTATTTATTAGGTTGCTTAAGAGCTAAGAGAGCTCTTCACCCTACCTCTACCCCATTTAACACATTAGCTTGTACTAATGGTGAGCTCTCATCCAGAAATACACAGCACCTCTGCCTGTGGGTATTACCACATGATGCAAATGAAGTTGTAAAGAGAAATCAACTCATCAATCACAATCACAAGGGGACACTGAGCAATGCAAAAGAATTAGCATTTCAGGCCTGCTCAGGTCTTTCCTATCACCACTCTACTTTAATTAAATACCACCTCAAGTGCTTTATTACCATTAGAAATCTCAGCATTGGAGGCTAGCATTCTGGAATCGAAGTGCTGAAGCTAATTAGAAATAAGGAAAAGAAAAACGTTCATTAAAAATTGTGGGATTCCCCTAACAGAACTGATCTACACCTTGGAATAAAGATTTGCCATTCTGTGGATTTAGAATAACATATTAAACAGCTTTCATTAAGCTAAAACCTTTAACTTTGAAGCACACACCTAGCATTGTCTTTCCTAAAAGCTAGATTTAGCTGCATCTACCACACCATTGTTAGAATTTAAAAGATTCTTGGCTTATGGTTAGCTGATAAGAGCCTTAATTCTTCTTCTTCTAACATTTGATACACTAATTTAAATTTTTTCAGAGTTGGCACACTCAAGGGCTTTTTGCCTTACTTTCCTAGATATACATAAGCTAGTCATTACTATTCATGAAGGCGATGAAAGAAAACATTAAACAGTCAAAGAAATATAAATCTTAGATTCTAACACAGAGAATGCAACAGCAGGATTAAAAACAAAACAAAACGAAAAAAACCTGAAGCAAATACAAAGATATTTGCAATTTAAAGCAATACAATATAGCTGAAAAGCAGTTTTCTCCTCCACTTGACTGCCAAGTGATCTGACTCAGGATTTTATGGCTTTCCCAGGAACAAGCTGATGATACCAGTAACATTCAAAACTTAGCATGAAATTGCAGTGGCATGAGCAAAAGTGAGGAGCAGACAGAACTTCTGATTCAAGTGATAAAATAACAGGTTTCCTAATTTTTAGCCATGTAAAAATGGAAATATAAATTTGTTTTCTAGTCAGCACATTTATTAGCTAAATTTACCTTTATACGGAAGACCCAAATAAGGCCTATACATTGCTGACATTGCACTCAGCTGATTAGGGTGAGGCCTCCTTGTTCAATTTTATATATGAGACTTATTTTTAATGCCGGAGTTAGGTGATTTCCCAATGCAAATAACACCTCAAATATTAACAATAAAAAAGACCTATAGTTTTTTTAAGTATAACATTTATTGTTATTTTGAATAATGTCCAAAACATAATACTACTGATAGTATATGAACTAGCAAAAGATAAATTTAGGCGAAATTTATTTTTTTTAGGTATCAGCTAAATGCTTAACACTAACGAAAATACTATTACCTTTCATTCCAAAGGGAACAGATGGCCTTAAACAGTTACTTATTTCAACATATGGACACCAATCACTGAACTATGAAGAATCAAACAGCAAACTCTCAAGCATTTTTAATTCATTTTGACTAATAAGAAGAAAATACAAGAAGAATACAACACTTAAATAAAAGAATCCAGCTTCTAATATGATGGCTTTAGTTTAAATTGTAACAGAACAAGGAAGGTTTTAAAAATACTTATTTGAGTGACAGTATTAGATTTTGTTCATAGCACTGATTTAGTTTTTGGGTTTTACATGTAAAATTTGCATAGACAATAACAATTTGTGATACATGTAGATTTTTACGTTCGTCTACCACCTCAGGCCCCCAAAGATTACAAACGCCCCCGTAAACAGCACTCTCATCATAAACACGCATATAGGAGCTCCTGGAGCTGCCTCTGAAACAAAGCTGCTCTATGAAACACAACACAAAACCATTCAGAAAGGCATAGAATCAATTGACAAAAGTTTTGCCAGAAGACAGCAAAAGAATACACTGTGCAGGTAGCAATGAAAGTGTGAAAGAGCTACACCGGTCATTTCTGGGATTGGCCAACATATCAGAGCTCACTTTTCTAATCTGGCAAAGCAAAACTCTATTAAACTGCAAATTAAAAAACAATCAACACACCAGTTCTACTACTACCATGAAAAGAATCATCTCCAACAACGTAAGTGTAGCTGATGCTTTGGAAAAGTCTGAAGAGCAAATGGTTCTTACCCTGGTCTTATCACTGCGGTTTCCTTCAGTCAAGGCTGTAGAGATTTGCCAGCTAAGTAGGTGTCAGTTTAATTGACTCAAATATAATCAGTAGCTTAAGTGAATTAAACTAGTTTATTTTCCATCTTGAGCAGCTGGCAACTTTCTAAAGCTGCAGCAAAAGTTTGCCATTTTTGCTTCATTTCTTCCTATAAGCTTATATAACAATATACTTTAAAGGTGCCCCTGCATTATCCTCAGCTGGTGGGCAGAATTGTACTTTCTTTAGAATATTTTTTAAGACTCCATTTGTTAAAAGGAAAAAAAGGCTGCTTAGGCGTTTCATGATTTCTGTGCAGAACATTCACTATGTGGGAGTGCCTCATTTGCATAGCGGCATGTGGGTAGGATTTGGACAAGCACACTGAAGGGTATGACAATCAAAACCAGATATGTGGGAAATCTCTTTTAAATGTAAAAAGACCTCACCCAGGTCTCACTAACCTAAGTAAACATTATTTCTAAGGGAGGTATGAATGCATAAACTACTCATGAGGTAAAAATTGGCTTCAAGCACTGCAATTTCAGTTGCGTACCAAACTACACCCAAGAATAATTTCTTATTCTGTCCTAGGTCTAGTGCAGCAAAAATCAATAAGACATGGAATTTTGATCAATGTTAAAAATTTGCATCTGATTTTTCCAGCTAATGACATGCAGAACAAGTTATAGCTGATTTCTGCCACTGACATTCTGTCAATTTAATAACAATTTAATAACTCTTTTGATGTAACTTGACTGCCATTAGCATTCCAAATATAGGGAAATGTTTTGTTAATATCTCTACAGAAGAGAAAACTGAAGTAAAAATGTACAACAGAAGGCAACCCGGGCCAGTTTCTTGTGCACAGCACTCATCTCTAATCCATTGCTCACTGGAAATGTGTAAATCCAATTCCTTACCAGACTGGGAGAGAGTAAATTCCTGGTTTGAACCAATTTGAGATGACTAGCCTGAAAAAAAATTACTCTGCAGAAGCAAACATGAAAGCTTGATTTTTCAAGCAACAGACATTTTGAAGCATTCCATGAAACTGACCTCTTCCTTTAAAACTGAGCTGGCCAAAGTGACTCATGCACTTGGCTAGAAAATTAGAGATTGTTACCGCTTTTGAAAAAAATGGTCAAGGAGGCTCCCAGGCCTAGCTTTGCATGATGTAATCATCCACCAGCTACACTGATTCTAGGCAGACTCTTCCAGCTTTCATAAGCTCACAGTCTGGTCCAATCTAATTTCATGTACTTTATGAGGAACTGCTTTCTCCTGCTGGATAGCAACACACAAGTGCAGGACTCTCAGATTATGTCCAAAGCCAATTTGTTAAGCACTTTCTGCTGCAGCTATGTGTGCAACAGGATCCAGCAAAGCAGTGACATAGCTCTCATGTGGACACTTTTGCTCCACATCCTCTGTATTAAATGTTAGCACAAGGTGCACAAACAGCTTGGGCTCAGGTTTCTTTAGGAAGCGAACACTCTGAACGTTCCCTGATCAGTCTTTCTATCCTAAATTTAGCAAACCATACCACACAATCTAAAAAAGCTACTACCATTTACTCCCTGTCAATTTTTCTAATTAACAATAGGGGCTGGTGTATTTATTTCCTCTGTGTCAGGCTAACCCAGACAACACAGACTTGCACAACTCTAAAAGGAGAGTATGAATAAGGGGATTTATTTCTCTCTGTTTTCTTTTACACATGAAACAGATAAATGGATTTCCCCTGGAAAAGGATTAATTCTACTTGTGTGACTGAAGTGTTGACCACTCCTGGAAGACAGTTCAAACTCAGACAAGGACCCTTCAAAGATCCCAGCTCATGGCAGTTTAAAAGAAGCACTGTATTAGTTTAACAAAAAGAACCTCTCCTTGTATATAAGAGATCCTTCACAGTAAGGATACTTTCCATGGGAAGTAGCACACACTAAGCAATCCCCCTCACCCAACCTGCTCTTATTCTGGAGCAAGCACTGGCCATACAAGCTCAGACGAAATAATTCTATCGGTTCACTTAAATCAATATAATGTTAACATAACTTGTGAAGCTCCCTTCCTGTGAACATGAACCCCAGCTTTCAAGTAATCCTACATAATATTTACTGTAATTTTTTTATAAAGTTTGGACTTCAGACACAGGTGCAAATCCCATGCCATCCTAAAATACAAAAATGTTTCCTTCTCCTAAATATTATATGCCAAAGTAACATTTACAGGTAACTGCATTCACAAACAGTGGCAATAAAGTAAACCATAACCTAAACCTGTGTTCTGTGTTACTAACCAGTTCCTTACAATCTGATAAATTTTGTATGTATTTGGTTTATCTTTATTACATAAAAGATGCACCACTTGCATTTAATTTTAAATAAATGGACATAACCTGATTGTCTTAAAGTTACCATGTTCTAAAAATAACACATAGTGTAAAAAGCAGGGGAATTAAATATGCCAGATTTTACAAAGTGCTGTGATAAACAAATGGTTATCTCAATTATCCATGTGTTGTAGTTCAGTCATGCTGCATCCTGCAGTAATGCTGGGAAGATCAGTGTTGGAACTAGAGAAAAAATTCTCCACGTGTTTGAAGAAGTGACCATGCTAATCTATTTCTTATTACTACCACCTCACAAAAAAATTGCCAGCCAGGTAAAAATAAAAATAAATTAAACCAACAAAAAACCAGGAAACAACAACAAATCCCACAAACCAAAACCACTTTTCTACAAGGGAAAAAAACCCCTCAAAGGTGTGGTCAGATGTCATTTTCCAGATTAACCTGGAGGTGCTGAAGACCTTTTAGGCCTTTTTGTTCTCTGCTGTGCAATGGTAACATCAGTTCATACAGGTGCCCCATGTGCTTCCCAAACTACACCACAATTCATTCAAGGTACCTCTATGGCTTTTAATTCTAAAATAGGTTTGGGTAAAATAAAACATGTCCATAAGAGGCACCGCATTTATCTGCTACAATTGCTCTAAAAGGCAGATGTCTGTGAATTTTGTAACAGATTTAACATGACTGCAGTGTATCGTTAAAAATCAAACCTACCTGCCTTTTTCTGCAAATGCAACATTAAATGCTCCTTCCTCAAAGATACTCCCTACACACTAATATAACCTGTTTCTGATGCTTCAGCTAGACTGTAAAACTTCCTTCGTGTAATACATACAGCAGTCAAGTAGGATGTCATGAAAGAGAGAATTGTACTAGATCTAAGGTAAAAGTTTAACCTATTTGCTAAATCCTTGAGTGGGAATTTGGCCTCTGTTTATTCTGAGGCTTGAAGTTTTGCTTTAAAATACCTGCTGTAAGAGCAGCCACCATAATAATGGCTCAGCTGGCATCTCATATATGTGCTCACAAGGCCCATACGTATATTGTTTGGCACAGGTCTACATTATACGATACGGAAAGTAACAGCAAGTTTTCCTCAGAAAGCAAACGAGGAGTTAGTTAATGTCACAAACTATTCTGCAGCTAAATGCAAATTAACTGAAGATAAAAAAACATTACAAATGACATTCACAAAGACACAGATGATTCCCAAGAGCTAAATACGTAACATATCTGAGAGAAAAATCACAGTTTTCACTAACTGATTCACACAGCTTCAGATAAAACAGAAAGTGCCACGATGCTGAACAGGGGTTCCTCAAGAGCTTCTCTTTCCAGAAAAGGTAAGACTGTAGCACTGATTAAATGGTCCCAACAGAAGATCCTCATTTCCTGCTATGAAAAGGATGCAAGGGCAAGAACCACAGATAACCACAGATAACCAGAAAACCCTGCTGCTTGATTCAATGCCTCAATAAAAACTAAACTCCCAAATCTAAAACCAGTATCTGGTGGGGAAGAAAAAATAAATCACCATTTCTCAAAGAAAGGAAGAAAATCAAGAGGGAGAGATTATGACTTGTTTTAGTCGACTCAGTCACTTCTAATTTAAATGCAAAGTTTAACTCACAAAAGTTTAGGGGTTTTTTGGTTTGTTTTTTTAATTTGAATGTATCATATCAGATAATCACTTTCCACTTTTGGACTATGAAAAGCAGAGAGAGAAGATAGAACAAAGCAAACTTAGAAGGGGTGTTCATTCTCAATCTCTCTTTGATGTACACATGTGCTACTGATAAACAATGTCAGGCAGGAACAGGAGCAGCCAAGGAAAACTCTACTTCTACTTCCATTTTCTTAGAAAAATGTAACTGTTTCTACAAATGCATCCCAATGCAGCAACTCTAATTTAAACTTACTTTGTAATAAACTTTTTTTTGCAGTGTCTGTATTTTATAGAACAAGCACTAACCACTTAAGACATTTTGTGTACTTTTTTTAAATTCTTGTTGCTAATGTTGTAATTTTAAAGATGATATATTTAAATCTACCAAATTACTTTAATCCTGTGAACTCACTCAAAAAAAAAAAAAATCAGAGAACGGATCCAACACAAAGTTTTTTTTAAATCTTATGATATGTGCTTGATTAAAGCTGATTAAGATGACAAATACCAATATTTTACTTTACGCATAGTGCATACGTATTTCCAGTAGTATTTTCTTGCAATAATATTCAGTCACTTTGTGAGAACTCCTTTTTTGTGACTGATTTTGGCTATCTGCCACACGCAGCATGGATTTAAACATAAAAAAAAAGATCCTCAGCGGTCTGAACTCTCAGAAATGCTCCCTGCAACTCAGTTTGGATAGCTCAATATTTTCATGTTGTCAGAATATAGGTTTTACATTTTTAATATAGGGAAATGCTACAAATTTGTTAATAGCTAAAAAACAAACAACAGAGAAGCAATTAGTACACAAAGGCAAAAGGGAAGAAAGACACGGCAACAAATAAATTCACACTGTTTCATCAGTTTTTTCAGAAATCTCTTGTGGTCTGGTCCATTTAGCACCTGCTAAGTATAAACTGTATACACTCCTCTTAAAAAATTGTCAACAACTGAAGTACAGATTCATTTTCAATTCTGATCTCTTGCTGGTATTAGGACTGTTTGGAAAAGAAAGGTCATCCTTCTGGTCCTGCTCTGTCTAATTCACACACACAAAAAAAAAAAAATGTATGGATTGGTCTCAAGCAGAGGCCAAAGAATTAAAACAAGCCCCTGCGAACTTGACTTGCATGTAACTGCTGCCGTCTTAATAAGGTGAGAGCAGCTTTTAAATCCCAGACAGATTCAGAAGCTGCAGCCCAGTCCCTGCCATATGGAGACAGCCTGGAATCTGTCAAGTTCACTTAGCGAATTTTATCTTTGGGGAGTCAGTCAGGCAAGCTAGATCAGAATAAACAGGATGCTGTTGAGATCTGGAGGCTAATGCTGGTACAGCCTGGACTACTGAACCAAAAAAATCAGTTTTAAATAAACATGTGCTTGACTAGAAAAATTAAGAATAATTAAAGCTGTATAGGCACAAAACCAACTATGCATGATTTTTACTGGGCTCTGAAAGATGCTCTGACTTCAGGAATTAGCCAGACCTTCCATTTCCTTCCATTATTCCTCAATAGCAGGATATAACAACAATATTTAATGCTTTATATCAGCTTGAAGTATCGATAATTGAAAATACCCTATTTAAAAGATGTGCACGGTTATACAACCATTCTCACAGTTGTTCAGGAAGCATACCATTAAGAATAAGCATGTTCATATGATCTACACGTAAGTCCAAGCTGCTTCTTCACGCTTCAGTAGAAGGAGACAAAAATCTGGGGTCTCCAAACCTATCAAATTCTGTTCTGATGGATGGGGATAAGATAGACTTTGGTTTGCTCTGGGTAAAAACCAGAATGTTAAATGTAATCTTCTGCACATGCTTTTACTGATAGTCAGCATAAAAATAACCCTTATCCATTTTTATTAGTTGTCTGAGCCAGAACCAATTCTTTTGATGCCACCTAGCTTATAAAATGCAGCACTATAAGCAAGGGAGATTTTAAAATGCTTCATAGACTTTATCCATTATATTAATGGGTTTCAAATTGCAATCTGTGGAGCACTTTCTGGTGCTGATCCACAGGCAGCTGGCCAGTCACCTGGAGCTGGCTCCTCTCCTTGTTTCCCTCTGCTTATTCACTATAAAAGACAGAGCTGAAAATGGGTGAACAAAAAAAAAAAAAAAATACATAATGCCATTTTTAATGCCATTTTTCTAGATAAACAGCTACAGTGCTTGCCACATGACCAACCTGAGAGGAAAGGACTACGCAATTACAAAAGGCAACACAGCGTGCTGTCACCATATGCATTGGACCATACCAGGCAGGAGAGGGGGAAGGTGGAGCACAAGAGAAATAACTGGTTTTACTACAGGATTAATTTGATTAAACTCTAAGGCGAATGAGTAAAATAACTCATTTTTCAGCATTCCCCAATTTTCAGGCAACAAGCCAAATTTTACTTCATGCCCCAACAAGATGAACTTGCACTGCATTGCTATCTTTCAGAATTATTTCCAGTTTAAACCACTTCTAAGAATGTCCTGATAAGCACTCTTTAGAAATGACATCTTGCACTGGAAAGACTATTTCTTTGAATACTTTAAAGTGACACTACAGATTCATCCAGGGAATTCAAGTTATCTCTCTATATAAAGTAAGCAAAGAAAGCTATACTGACCTGGGTCACCAGGGTAGGAAAGACCTAATCAGCAAATGATAATAAACAAGATATCTCTATTTATCTACTAACTGAAAAAAAAAAAATGTTTCTATACTACTAGCCTTTCATTTAAATTGTTTCTTATTTTCAGATATGTATTTTCTATATATTTTAGCAGGTTTTTCCCCTGCTAAATCACTTTATCTTGACCAAGAAATATAGCCACCATAGCAGATTTTGGAGGTTGTGGAGTTACTACAGTAAGTCAATGCTAATAGTACAACATTGCTTAATAGTAAACAGATTCAACAGCTGAAATCATTTAAGCTATCAGTAATAGCTATTATTAGATCACAGAAAAATATTTGTGAGTGCATGCCCAAACAAATTTTAAATAGCACACAGCAGGAGATACTTTCATTCAAAGCAGCACTGGAACATGTAATTTACTGGTTTCAGTTCCACAAAGGAAGACTGTAGCGTCACCAAATCTGTGCTCCACTGAAATCTTCCACCCGTGAGGAACAGGTCAGCCTTTCTAGTCAAGAAAAGCCAGACTGATAAAGCCACCAAGGAGGCAAGACCACTGATAAGAAATACTCATTCCTCATTCTTTGGTTTTGAGATCCACCGTTTTGCTGGCTTTGGCTGGGACAGAGTTAATTTTCTTCACAGTAGCTGGGATGGGGCCATGGTTTGGATTTGTGCTGGAAACAGTGCTGATAACCCAGGGAGGTTTTCATTCCTGCTGAGCAGGGCTTACACAGAGTCAAGGCCTATCCTGCTCCTCACCCCACCAGCGAGGAGGCTGGGGGTGCCCAAGAAGCTGGGAAGGTACACAGCTGGGACAGCTGACCCCAACTGATCATTCATAAAAGGCTATTCCATACCATATGATGTCATGCTCAGAATATAAAGCTGGGGGAAGAAGAAGGTGGGGGGATGATGGGAGTTACTGCATTTGTCTTTCCGAGTAAGCGTTACACATGATGAAGCCCTGCTTTCCTGGAAATGGTGAAATATCTGCCTGCTGATGGGAGGTAGCGAATGAATTCCTTATGTTGCTTTGTTTGTGCATGCCACATTGCTTCACTTATTAAACTGCCTTTATCTCAGCCCATGAGTTTTCTCACTTTTACTCTTCCAATTCTCTCCTCTTCCCACCAGGGGAAGTGAATGAGTGGCTGGGTGGGGCTTAGTTGCCGGCTGGGGTTAAACCACGACAACCATTGCTCCATCATAATAATGTGGCCAGCTTAGTTTAAACTCAGATTTAGGAAACATCTGCAAGTGCCCCTAGTTTGTCCTTTACAGTACAAAGTGGCACAACAGCAGCCGAAATGAAGCTTAAGACCTAAATATTTACTACGCCCAAAACATGATGATTAAAAATCCATCTGTTTTTCAACGAAGTAATTTCCTTTTTAGACTTATGGCATCTCTCAGCATGGAAGTTATTTTTTTCAGAAAGATGCAATCTCTCACAGTAAATTACATGTGCCTAGTTCAGACATTAGGAACAAAAGACTTTCATCTTACAAAAACTTTCATCCAAATATCTTTAGATCACAACATGTATTGTAACAGACCACTTATTGTGTTTCCAGTATTAACCTTTAAATCACTTGAAAATATATTCTAAAATATTTTTCATCCATTTATGTGAAAGACCACCTTCAGATTGTAACTTTTTTAAAAATCAAAATACAATTTTGACAAATTTTACAATTTTTTTAAAAGAATCTTCATAGACAATGATGCATGCTGGTAATAAAGCACCAGAAAAGGGTAAGCCTTTGGCTAGTTACAAGCAACAGCTTTAAAAAAAAGTTTCTTTTTTAAAAAGAAAAATAAAATCATTAATACATAAGGCTTTTAGCTCTGACTTCACAGTATCCTAGAGAAGCTTCTAGGAGTATTAGTAATATCTCATACTAACTTCAATACATAGTAAGTAATAATTCCCAAATAAAAAGTCTTTTGTTGAAGTTCTTTTTCTCACATGTACAGGGGAAAAAAAGAAGTAAACCATGAGCAGATGTTGCAGCATTTCCCATGATTATGTCATGACAATTTGTATAAAACTGTGGGTTTTTACCCACAACCAGGCATAAAAGGAAAAAAAGTACTAAGGCAGAAACACATTAAGCAGAACAATTTTTCTACAGATGTATCACACATGATCTACTGCTGACCAAAGACAGATCTTCTCACCTGAGTTTGTTCAGCTACAGTGAAATGTATTTACTGACCAGTTTGTTCAACTGCTGTGAAATACATCTGACATTCGAGTAGTTCCAGTGGGCACACAGCATTACTTAATCACCATTCACAATCAAGAGTTTGATGACACTTTTAATTAATAAATACTAAATAAGAAAATTTCTTCACAGAAAAAGCTAGAATCTTCACCCTTTTTCCCTTTCTGCCACATTTGTGGTGTAATTCCTTAATGCCTGCATGCTTCACAGGATCCTCTAAGTATTTTTGGACTTCATGTCATGTATCTGATTTTGGATTCTCAAGACATTATTCAGTAATGTATTATTCTCAAACTCAGTATTAAATAAATAGAAGTGCTTGATTTTCAATAGGACAGGGTCACTGCCTATATTTTTACTCTGTCACTAAACATTTTATTGCTAGCCCTAGGAACACCTTTATTCCCAAACTAAATACGTTGAAGAGTAATTCTTTTACACATTGTTTGATTATTAAGTAAAAATGGATTAACTAGTATATAGGACTAAGCAACTGAAGATGGATGAAGGTAAACTATGACTTCTATTAAATTAAAAAAAGCCAACAACAAAAAAACCCCAAACCCAGTTTAAAACAGACTGCAAGGCCACTGGCCTAACTTGCAATGATTTCATTATATCTTAATCTTCATCCTCATTCCTTCTATGCAGCCTTCATGTTTCCCTTTCCCTTTCATTTTCTACTGCGGCAACTATAAAGTCTACATCTACATAACTTATTGCTGCTTCTCAGTCTGAAGGATCCATGGATTTGTTCTGTGAACTACACTAACTTCAAAAGCAGTATGAAAATTAGAGTAACAATCTGGATGGTGACAATGACAGCAGTGAAGCAGTCAGTCTGTCTAGGGCTACCTTGGTCCTTGCAAGAACAAATCCTGCAAAAGGGTCACCGGGTCAGATAATAAGTAGTTGTTTTCTTATATACTGCTCCTTTCTCTAAAGTGCCATTAGCTATTGGGGCATTCCATTGGAATGAGAATGTGAAGAGGGAATCCATAATTTCTGGAGAACACATTACCCTTGCAGTATGAATCATTACTGCAGGAAGATTTGCTGCCATGTGGATCTACTAGAAATGTGTAATCCTACAGAGATTAGAAGTAAAACAACAACTGTAAACATATTAGGAGTGACAACACACTGCTAACACTATCTGCAGGCTAAAGAGGGAACGATACTTCCTCTGTAACTGAGCTGTGTTACTGAGAAGGAACGGGAAAGGGATTGGCCTATAGACAGCTGACTGTTCCAGAATGGACTATTGGCACTAATATACTAATAATTCATGCTTTCCATCTACAAGCACAATTTTTCCAGAAAGATCCTGTAGGATATCAACACAATGTAAGTCAAAATGTAGTATTAAAAATTAGTTCTCTTTCTGGATTAAAATAGAACATAAACAGCTACAAGAGACTAAGAGATGCCACAATGACTGCAAGTTGATACAGATGATGTGAGACCTGACATCCAGTTTTTCTTTAAAGGTATGGAAAAATAAAAAATAATTATCTCCTTTTTAGAAGACTTGCAAGCAAGTCTGGCATACTGTCAACCATTTGAATCAAGCTTGGTTTAGAATTAAGGTAGGTCACATAGGACTGTATTTCAATTCATTTGCAAAATATATATTCTTTTACATACCAATGACAGTACAAAGCGAGGTACAGAAGATGGGGTATTTTCATTCCTTTTATTGTTCAACAGTATGTTCAAAGGATCTGTCAACTATTTTTGCTGGATGTACTTAATCCTAGAGCTTTCAGACACAGCTTGTTACCTTCTTTCCACTTCAACAACTTTTTGTGATGTATTTATGAGGCTGAGACTAAACTAGGTCTGCTTGGAAAAGGTAAAACCTAACAAAAAGATATTTTAACCTAGTTAGGCTGAATTCTTTTTAACCAGTTCAAATGTTTATGCCATTGTAATAACCTGGGGTTGCAAAGAGAAGAGCTATATACAACACGATAAAAAAAGTAGCATATGAAGTTTTCATGGCAAATATTGCCAGGTTTTATAAAGGGTAGTATTCTCATAGATTAGGTCGTAAATAAAATGTATGTTTTATTATTAAGACACTTATTGCAAGAAATGGTGGTTAAATGAAACAGAAGAGCAATATACCAGGGCCACAGGTCTGAGTGCAACTCAGATTATTGTTGACACATGGTATGGCAAAATTACTTAATTATCTGAACCTGGTTTTGTTCAGGAGATAGCTATCTTTCATATCAGAAAATCAACACTGATGTTGGCAGCCGCTGTTAGTCTCAGAAATCAAGCTGAGAAATTAACTGAAATGGGGCAGTCCCACCATTCATAGAGAGGGAGATGTGTGTCCACCAATGAACCCTTCAACTCGTTTGGCATTTCTGCATCCTGGAAGGCATATATGAGAATGGTCATATTAGATCTAAGGGTGGAGCCGGAGTCTTCAAATGAATATGGTGACTTGGAGATGCACCAGTCACCAGAGGAACAAGATTTTTTGGAAAGTGAGCCAAGATACCTTTGGGAAGGGACTTTGTGAAGAAAATGGAAGGAAACGGAGGTAAAAATAAAGGACCCAGAACTGAAGTTTCCAACTGTACAAAGCACTTCAGACTTAACAGCCTACCATTTACTTAGACAACCAAAATTAAGTCCCTAAGCACTTCCAAAGACAAACTCCAAAAACCAAATTGGTGTGACACAATGTTATCTGTCTACCTTTACATACAATGTGAAGTACGACACCTGTGAGAACTCTAAACTCTTATACCTTGGGAAGACATCAGTTAAGAACATGTCTAAAGTTAATAATGCTTGAATGTAAAGGAATAGCGTGCATACAACCAAGCAGGGAAAAGGAAAGATTCTCAAAATGTGTAATAGCCCAATAAAATCTATTATGCAAAGATTCAGGTTTGTAGGTGGTAACAGCACTATTGCATTTTTGTGCTTGTTAACAGAGTTTGTAAGTTAAAAGGAAAGCATTCTTTTGTGTGTTCAACCCCTGCAACTCTATTTTGCATAGAAGGGCACAAATAGAGCAGAAGAATATTCACAAGACTAAGTAAAAACAGCATTACTTCCAAAATTTTGCTTATTGATGTTTGCCTTATTTTTCAAATAATTATGTCACTTGTCATTTTAAACTTTGAAATTAGAAAAGCTTAGATTTCCGAGCCCTCACTTTTAAAAGCTTAAAATCGTTTCCTTCCCCACAATTTAAAAACCTGCACACAACAGTGAAAAGCAAACCTGCTTCTCTGTTAAGATTATGCTGCCAGATACACCACATACGTATATTCTGAATACAATGCTAACACAAATACCTGCACCAAATACCCTGTATCTTACTAATTCTACAGAACAACTCTGTTGTTTCACTACTTTAGTATATTACTGAAGTAATTACATATGATTTAAAGTGGCTCCTGCCAGCTTTAGTAATGTAAAAGATGTCTTTCTATCCCTATAGTTGCCTGCAAAAGTTTTCAAGGAGAGCTCATTTATAGGAAGAATAGAAGTAGAACATTCCTGGTTTAGATTCCCACTTTGTAGGTTTCTGGTTTACGTGTTTCTTTTTCCTGGTTGCTGAATGCCCATCAAGTGTATGTCATCATTTACAGGAAGAGCACGAGAAAATCTCTTCAGTGACAACTGAAGTATGCTACATTTACACCATTTTACAGCAAAACAAACAAAAAAAAAAACCAAAACCACTTTTTACTCAACTTTTCACTAGACCTGAAATTATCAAGTTGTTTAGCAGTCTGCTATCACAACGAGGTAACTTCTGTCAGAGCCTGCCCTGTACCCACAGCTGACTGCTGCCTCTTACCTGCTCTGTTTTCTTGCCTGGGAGATTTAAGAGCCTGCTGCTCCCAGCAGTCTGACCCACTCCTCTGCTTGAGGAGTAACTGCTTCCAAAGCAGATTTGGAAAAAATAGGGGGTGTGCCCACTACTCAACCAAAGTGAAAACAATGGCAGCTTAAATTAATACTCCAAAGGTAAAAACCACACAGTTTAACCTGTGTATACTGCCTATCCTATGAA
>NW_009259977.1:453080-488368 GCF_000687185.1 Egretta garzetta
GGGGGAGGGCGGAGGGGGGCAGTAATTTTTGGCAGAGAGGTAGGGCACAAAGTCAGAAACAGAAATGCCTTAAATCACCTCTACGTGGGTTGCCAGAGCTAATAGCTCAGATCTGATCACCCTTGAGTATGTGCTAATTTTGCTGAGAATCCTTAATTTTTAAAACATAAATTATATTACACCCATTTCAAAGATGGGGAAATGAAGCATGGAGAGGTTTCACAATTTGTCCAAGGCCACACAGCTCTTCAGGGGCACACATGAAAGCAGGATACTTATTTATAGACATTTGACCACACCACAGAAGTAACATTTCCTCTCCAGAAAGTTCAGTCCCATAAGTATTCTCAGTATTAAAGAATAGGATTTCAAAAGTTATTAAAAATATTTTGAAACAGGTTAACTTGTGGAATCCAATTTTCAGCTTCCCAAGGTTTTTATCTGCTTAGGACTTGCTTTTGCAGTTCTGAAATCCTAAATAGGATTTGTTAGTATACTGGCAATTCTCATCCAAATGACCACTTTGTCTAATGGTGTATGCTACCCACATAACAGAAATAACCTTTAGACCATTCTTATTTTGTTTCTGCTGTAGAACAACCTGAAAACACTATATTATTTTAGTATCTGCATATTCTTTCCTTTCCTTTGCTTTAAAGAAGGGCTGGTCCTGGTCATGTAGGCATGGGACAAGTGAAGGACACTGGAATTCTCAGATTCTTTCTGGCACTGATCCACTGCACTGCCTACAGCACACCCCTGTTTCTTCTCCTTGAGGAAACAAAGATCGTATCAGTTACCTACATCTCTATTATGTATGTTGTCAGGATTACAGCTTCTAAACTGCTTTGAAGGTCTAAATTCTGCTAATGTAATTTTTCCTTCTATTTTTGCATATACTCCAAGCACACTGTTCTCTCTCTCTGCGGAAGAAATTTTATCTCACCCATGAACAAGTTAAGATCTTTCTCCAGTGAAAGTTCAGTAATACATACCAGTTTATTCACATCTGTTCAGTACTCCTTTCTATTTTATCTTTGTATGTCCAGTATGTCAATTTAAGGAGGCTGAAATAAACCACCAGACGTAGATCTCCAAGCATTCTCCAAACATACTTCTTAAAATCATATGTTGGACTGCCTGAACAAATGTGATCATCTGTATGAACTTTTTTTTTATCATTCAAAACAGCAAAAGTCCCATGAATGGATATTTTAAAAACTCCCTCATCTTCCCTGCCTCAGAGTCAGAAGCTACATCCAGCAGTTGAGAGTTAAAAGACACCCTCAACCTCTATGAGTTTACAAAAGTACATTCACTTTAATATGCCCATGCTCCATGTCAAACATATCCCTTTAAAAGAGTTTCATACTATGCATTGCATTCAAAATTGCAAATATAAGGCCTCTAGGTATAATCAGCATAAAACCAGCATAAAAGAGACTAAATATGAATATGAAATGTTTAAACTAAATGTGATGGAACCTCGTGGGGAATTCTGCCACACATGCTGTCCTTTCTTCTAGGAGGTCCTTCGGCTGTCTACCTTCACTGTCCTTGCAGGGGGCGCAGCAAAATGACATGGAAAAGAAAAGAAACCTAGGCATCAGCATGCTGCAGCAGTGTTTAACCACTGTTTCAATGAAGCAAGCTTTGATCACTTCCCAGGAAAAAGTAATGACCTGTCCTTTAAGGAGAGCATTTTCTCTTTTGATCTGTAAGTTGCACTCATTTAAACCAAATTCCAAGTGTTAGTGTCTTATTTAACACCTAGTTATAAAAATATCATATAAACAGATAAAAATTCATGACATTCACAAATCTCCACTCCATTTATTTTACATTAGCAGCTGTATTCAGTTGGTAACTTTGAAAGATGTCAGAAGCAGGTTCTAATGTACTACGAAATTTGCACTAGTAAGTAGCAAGTACTGTATATATCAGCTAAATATAACCACGCTATTTATCTATTATTTATACCCTAAATACCATATCTGCCAAGGCAAAAGCAGAAGTGCCCAACCGTCATTTCTGCATTTGCCCCAGTATAATATTAACTATCCATGTAGATATATAGGTATGATATGCAGAAACCTACAAAGCTAAATTTGAGTACGTAAAAGCAGAGATTGTATCAGAGCCATCTACAAAACATCTTTGGTAGGTTATATAAGATAATGATACTCCTAATTGATGAATACATGTCCATTAAGAACTGGACTAAAATCTGCCTATTTATTGCAATTCAATTAATTCCCAGTTGATAAGAATAATCTTAGATTTTGCAGACCTGCGATAAATTCCAGAAAAGATAAATTAACTCTTCCTCCTCAGAGTGCACAAGAAACATCCTCCTGGATTCAGGACAATTTAAAATAATGATCACTGATATCAAGGTTATATAATCCTAAAAATGAATTCATTCTTAAAAATCAAAATTCCTTTAATATTTCCTGACCTACAGATATTACAAATTATGTAACAGACATCTAGACTTAAGATAATAATTCAAATTTTCCTAAAATTCACCTTCTTTAGATGCCTGAGGATTATTCTATTTAACACTGAGGAGATTCAGATTCCAAATTCAGATTCTAAATTGAAAAGGTTTCTGAATTTTTCCATTGCTTGGGTGCAAGGTTGTAGTCTGCATCCATCCCTAGCCTAAAATACCCAAACTGATCTCTACAGAAGACATTATGCTTTTCTTCTTCTTCAGTATAGATCCAGTACTGTCACATTTAGATACAGATGTTAGATACAAGCTAAAAACTGATGAGAAGCTGCACAATACATTTAGTCCAATTATTTTAACAACATCAAAAATGCCATTATAGTTAAACCTAAATTACTTATTCCTCATTTTCACTAGGCTGAACTCACAATTTTTAGTCTGCATTTACCCACGATAGAGTAATTCCAGTATGACACTCAACAAACTGGAGCTAGCTTTCTCTCATCCTAAGGTTGCCACCTGAAAATGAAATCTTGGAATGGTTGCATATTAATTTGTACAATTTCCAAGCTCTTCCTCACCCCAGTTCTATAAAAGGCATCTGACCTAGTAAGAATTATTCTCTTTCCCACTCGGCCACCTCTACATTTTCTATGATAATCCAGTGATTTATTTCAATATGTAAAAGGTTAGTCTTTTAAATTTGTATCAGGACTGCTGAAATAAGTTCTTCTACAAATTCCCTTGGATTTGCCTTTTGTTCTCAGTAGTAATTGCCTGTTTCATCTCTTATATCTGATATTCTAACATTTCTATACAAGCAAGATTTTTATACATCTTTACTATCAGACAATTTAAAACTCCTTCCTGTAACACCAGTTACATTCTCCATGTAGTAGCACTGACCTGCTGAAATCGTTTATTGCACAGCCGTTCTTTGCTATCATATTGGTGCCTGAATGAAGAAAAGACAGAAACTTCCCAGCTCCTGTATTTGATAGGTACCAGTGGCAAATGAAATTGCTGTTGTTTGGACTAACATAGTTCAAACTCCAGCATGGTTTTATGAGCTCTATAAATACTAAAAAAAGAGCAAAACAAAAGGGCTTACCTACCACAATTTAATAAAGAGTTGATAGCATTAAAATGTAGCCATTTCCACATCTCGGGATATACTTTCAGTATACTCCCACCCCCAATTTCCAAAAAAAACACCAAAACCCCCCAAATTTTCATTTTGCAGTTTTGAACCTGTTCCCAGTGTGTGTGAATTTCTGGATAAAATTTAATCTCTTTATAATTGTCTTAACAACACCATGACCAAAAGAGCAGGATACTGCTAACTGAAAGCAATATGCAAAATCTTCATAATCCTGATCATCTTGTCTGTGTCAAAGCAAAGGCCACAAGATGAAATAAAAGGAATGGAGATGAAAGGTTAAATTCAAAACCAAATTGTTCTAAGATTTCGAGATGACTAGAAAGACTCTAAAATCAGATAAATACAGGTAGAATGTAATTAATGGCTTTAGACCCTGTGATCCTTCTGATCTATGGACTCACATCTGATTTTGAAAAGGATCTGTAAGTGCCGTAGTTAATTTCAGAAGATATATATACAACTTGCTGGGTACCTGTACATTAGATGACTTTCATTTTGGAAAATTGTAGATTTCACTGTTAGCAAATCCATAACACTTCACAAATTTGTAGCACAACCTGAGGATTGACAGTACTTCAATATTAGAGGGAAGCAAATTTAACCATAAGTAATGAAAGAAAAAAACCCCTACTACTTCTCCCCTCCCCCCCAGTCATCCTCAGTATTACAGCATGGAGAATATTAGCATCTTGCTACATCAAAAAGGATAAAATACTTGAGGCACTTAACCCATTGGCAAATTATGCTCAGGGATTTTTAGATGAATGACTTGTATCTATGTTTACAGCCTTTCAGCAGAGTGCACACTTTTTACTCTGGAATTAATCCAGGTCCATAAAACTAGTGATACATCAGCATAACAGATGTGCTTAAGTGACTATGCATTATAAGGTGATTTGCTTTAGTTATAAAAACTCAGTAACCGGTTTTAAGTTGATTTTGACAACCACAGTCTGTAGCTCATCAGCACCTACTGCATTAATTACTGCTAGCAGATTGGTAATCTCTAGTTCTAAGGACTCCCTAATTTCACTATCTGACTTTCAAAAGTATCTAGACTGATAAAAGCATTAGAGTTGGATCATAATGTCCTAGTTCTTGGCAAAAGTCTACTAATTTATCCCTATAATAACACTATATTGAAAACAGTTTAACTTGTGTTCATCTCATGCTTACAAAATGCTGGAATATAAATGTACTAAGTTTCTTTATCTTCAGGACACACAATGAAGGTGAAAGCGGTGGAGCCCTAGGCAGTGCTAGTGCTTGCTCTCTAATATATAAAATAAAAAGCAAGCTTTGTTTAACAACTGTTAATGTATTTGGTTTTAGAGGCTTTGTTAAGAGGTCATTTTCATTATTATCTACTTTTCTAATCAATCTATGACTTCCTGGCTACTTGCAACTTAACTGCGAAACTTACGGGTTGAAAGTTTTTGAAACATATGTCAGAATTTTTTCTCCTCCTGCACTTGACTCCATCAGAACTCTTTCAGAGAAGGTGATATGAACTGCCACATGTTAAATACAAGAAAAAAAATCTATTTTAAAATGCTTTTTCTTCTTTTTCTTTGATGCTCTCTATTGTGAAACTTTTATAATGTTGGTCATAGAGAACTTCTTTCTTCAAAGCTAATAATATTATTGAATTGATACTGGAAGCTAGAACTTTAAGCTTGAGACTGAAGTGTCCTAAAGAGTGCACTGAAAATTCTTTGCTCTCCAGTCTGAAAGGTCTGTCCGTATAATCGTCTGTCATAGCCAGCAAAGACCCTGACTGTACTTTTCATCATACATAAGTTTACAGGCTTGGCATGGAAACAGGTCTCCACATATATTCTGTAATATTATACACAAGTTGTCTAAGTCTATATTCATTTTCAAAAATGTACAGGCTGAAACACTGTGGGTTTCATTATGCGGAATAACAAGGTGTCAGATGGAAGCAAGTCACCCATAAAACATACAGTATGGTTGGAGATTTCACAAACTATTAGGCTGTTTTAACTAAAGGTAGGGCCAGAAGCTAAAATTTAAGTGTGATAAAACCTGAAGATACCTAAGCCCTTAATGTAAATATATGCATTTTGAAGTCATACATATTTGTATTAAATTGTCAAACTACATTGTTACTCTAAGTATAATATTTCTGAAATGCCTTTGCAAAGCCAGCTGGAAACCCTGACATTTCATCCATATTGTTATTTATATACATATTTACTGCTGCCACCTGCTTGTAACTTGGCTCATGTCATGAAGCAGTACATTTCCCTTGTTTCATTATACTTTGACATTTCACTATAACTACATAGCTGCCCATTTCTCAGTTTCCAATTGCTCTGCAGCCGCTCTTGAATTATATTGGCTTAGTAATAGAATAAAGATCTTTCTCCGTGGTAGTACTAGCCTCTTTTTTCAGACCCAGATGGTACAAATCGCTGCTGGCACATGTAACAATTATAGCACAGCTTCTGCTGCTTAAATGAACCCCCATAAACCCCACAGAGTTAGATTAGATTAGGGAATTGGGAGGTGAGGAGGAGGTCTGGCCAGTGGTCTCAGCTGAAACAGATAAGTGGTTGGTACAGCCTGCGTATGGCTGTGATGGAGTATATATAGCACACTTACAGTGTAATGTTCAGCGAGCGTGTTCTAAGGAAGAAAGGAAAATTAGCTCACAAAATTAATAAACCTAATTTCATAATCAGTAGCACAACACCCGTTTTTACTATTATTCAAGTAACTAGGTTATTTGAATACCTCACAATGTCTCATAAAACTGACACTTTCCAAAGAATAAGGCTGGAAACAGCAGTCACCAAGAGAATCTCTGATCCATTACTCAAATTTACATATGTTCTTGCTTCACTCAGACTATCAAGTGAATCAACAGCTCTTTGATATTTCTGAAGGAAGCTGATGACCACTATCCATACCCCCAGACATTTAAAAATACATATAAATTCCCAACTCCTCTGTGCATTTCTCTGAGTAGAAATGCCAACAACTGAACGTAGCGTAATGGGATTAACTGAAGAGGTCCTGTGAGAACACTGAACTAAAGTGATTTGGAGAAGGAGAAAAGCTCATTCTGGGCCAACCTACTTGATAGACAAACAATGTTTCTATATTGTCAGTCCAAGAGGTTGTCATGAGCCCTTTTAAACGTACAAAACGAAAACTACGGCATGAAAATCTTTACATGCAAAATAAATCTTTTATGACTTCACCAAACTTATACTGCTTTAAATTTAATACCAGCTAGAATACAACCTAGCACGCACACACATATACGTGTGTGCACATATATATTTATTTAATTAGTTTTTAAGAAAAAAACCCTCTAGGTATTCAGTATTTAAAAGATACTAAAATGGAGGGACAAAAGTATATGAAAGAAGGATAATAATAAGTAAGTTTAAAATTATTGTGAAACTATGTACATTTGGCATTCATATAGGTCATACAAAATAATTTCACATGTTTATAAAAAAAGTACCTGCTCTACCTTTTCCTCAACTCTGTCCTGATCAGAATAGAGGAAGTCGTTTTGTGTACCTGAAAGGCCAACAGGTACAGACTTACTGCAGCAAGGGAGAAAAGGAAGGCATTTACTGTCATTTCCCCAGTCCCCACAAAAAAACTACTTAGTGCTTAGAATGCAAAATTATTGCCTTATATACTGCATATCTAAATCAAATACAATACGGTAACTTACAGAAACAGGTATTTTTATTATTGTTGAAATTAAGAATGGATTAAAATGACTTTTAATGACAGGTCTAACCGCATGCAAAGCACTAATTTGTCCTGCTGTCTTGATGACAACCACATCTCAGGACAGAGTGGGAAAAGGCAAAGGCTATTAATTTCTCAAGGCACAAATGGAAAGAACATAGAAAACTAAAGCAATTAGAGAAAACAATCTCTAGTTTGTAAAGCTCGTTCCTATCTTAGTTGGGAATAAGCAAAGCCATTCTCATTCATTGTCTCAAAATAAAGGCCAGGTTTCAAAAAAAAGCTTGGTTTCTAGCTTCTGTTTTTGCCCTGGAAAAGTAAACTTTTTTAAAAAGGACTAGGAGCCTTGACAATCATCAACTCCTCTGAAAATTTTGCTATTTATTTTGGTATCTAAATTTGGCTTTATGAAAACTGTGAAGGAAGATAAGAGGATTTCTTTTTGATACTGAAAATAATAGGGTACACCCCATCTCACTAGTGACAAAAGCTTCAAACAAAACCATACATTCTTCCTGATGAAACTGCAGATTCTGGAATGAAAAACTGATACACATCTGCCCAAAAGAGAACCTCAGACATCTCTAAGGAAAAACATAAACACTTAGGAACCATCTACCCCAGTAAGGGAACACAAACTTGCCTGTCACACACGCATTTGCCCACACTACTGAAAGCGGTGGGAATCGATCACATTCTGAATAGGAATCTACGGATATGAAATTAAGCAGCAATGCAACTAGAATGAACAATCAAAGCCGCTTTCCTTCTTTAATCAGCCGGTCCAAAAGTAGGTCTAACGCAAATAAAGAATTTTTTTTACATGAAGTATGGTTACACTCTATGTCCTTCTGCAGCTGACATTATGCTCCCCTAGAGAATGCACTGAGCGCTTCCCCTGTGCTTATGATCTCTACTGTTTGGACTGATTAATAGCAGCATTTGAAAACACCAAGAAAATTACATTATTCAAAATTAGCAACAGAAGCTTATTATTTTTATCATCTCCAGAGATTAACTGACCAGCAGAAAACCTAACTTTGGATTTTTTTTTTTTAAATCTAAAATAATTTCCTTTTGTCTCTGAAGAGAATGTCAAATACGTCTGTGACCACATCTACCTCTCCCTACCATTTTGCTTTTGAATTAGAGAAAATTTAAAAGACCTTTAACTCCCACACAACTTTTCAAACATTGATTTGGAGACAGAGCTGAAAATTCTAAGTTTTAAAATGAGACACAAACTTCCCTTCAGTCAAAGTAGTTATATTATCCATCTGAAATAATAAAACAGTGTTTTATTCAGTTCCTGTTTATAGTACTGCATATATGTGGCAAATTCAACAGAAATTGTTTGGTTTAATTTCTAGCTGTAAGAAAAACAAATGCAGATGCAGCAGGAGGCAAGGAGGAAAGAGCTGTGATAAAACAGGCTGAAGACTTGTAAAGTATGCAGGTTATCTGAGGAAGAAAACAATGCGATCTGTTCTCATACCTAGAAATAATGTTTTTGGAAGTCTTCTACTTGACTTAGGCTCTACAATGTGATGGTGATAGAAGAAGGTACACACCATTTATTAAAATCCTAGTGAGCAGGCCGAAATGAAATATTGCTACTCTTCAAACATATTTTATTAAATTATGTTCACTAGAATCTCGGTAAGAAAAAATGTTTGTGGAGTACTCTGGTATTCCACAAAGAAAAGAAAATACATCACTAACACTGGAAAGAATTTTACATTTTGATTCAGATGCTCATCATCTCATTTGATTCATGGACCTGACATTTCTACTTGATGCCATATCAAATGTCTTTTAAGGAGTTCACTTTTACAAATCTCTTAATTTATTACACCTTGTTTTAGTTACGCACAGCCTTTGCAAATATTTGACTCATTTTCTCTACTATAATACTACACAGTTTTATGTCATCGAGTTCTGCTGCCCTCCCCACTACTTCTGACAAGCCATTTTAGCCATTCTCTGTACAGCTTTTGCTCATGTGAACATACTTTTCCTCATTCTATTTACCTTACAAAGATGAAGTATTAGAAAAAGAAATAAGTGGGAGTTAGATTAGGAGTGAGAAGCAGCAAAAACATTATATGCATGGGAGAAATAAGAAGCAGCAGCAGGAAAAAAAAAGAAAGGATAAAATTAAAACACAGCATAGGAAAAATATTATGTTTTAAGAAATAAAGACCTGACAGAAAAGAAACACGGCATACTAAGTCTTGGTCTCATTTATCATGACTTTGCTTTTCAATTGATAAATACCATAGAGACAGATTAATATACATGAAAATTGTAATCTTTGAATTTACTGATGAATGTGTTTCTGCTATTTACACTTATAAAAAAATTGAGAAATTTGTAATGCAACTGTTATTCAGTTGCTAAACTTTAAGGAGTAACATAATTTAAAAAGAATAAAATCTTAGTTAATTATTTTAATTTTTATTCCCCATGAATACTTCTTAATTTAGCTTTGTAAAACCCAAGCCTATGTAATTGTATTTTAAAGAAAATTATACATAAGACAAGGATTCAAACTACACTTGAGGAACAACTTAAGAAGTTAATTGATCTAAAAAAATTACCAATTTTCAAAGTAGTTATGTTTTTCCTACACTTTCCAAATAACACTTATACAGTGGAAAACACCCCTGTAAACTACTAGATCTTAATCTAAGACAAACTTTCACACTGTAGCCTGACTGTCAAAAGCTGACATGAAATTCAATCGAAGCAGCTCAGGAAAGCAAGGCCTATTTACACCTGGTTCATGATCAATGCGGGTGCAATGCAATGTAGGTGCCATGCAGTGAAGAAAGGAACACTCTTCGTATGCAATACAGGCTGCTAACATGCATTTCTGTAACCGCTTAAGTCACTAGGAAAATCTTACCGTATAAGTGAAGCCTAAGAAATACTTTTGTTGAAAGTTCTTCATATTAACAATAGATGTATTGGAAACATCAGAAAGAATCTCTCAAATTGAGAGAATCTCAATAAAAATTCTGTTTTACTTCTGGAGCTAACAAACTGTTAATAAAACACAAATAGAAATTCATATAATTAAAAATAAAATGGAACTACCAATATGAGTCTTAGTACATAAAAGCATCAAATGATGCTTTTAATGAATGTTTTAATCCATCTTTGCACTAGAACAAATACAAAATGGTCCACAGTAAGCCTTACTACCTGTATCCAAACACAGTCCATTTCTATAAATGATGATACCTGGTTACAAACACCACCATTCAGTAATCAATTCAATAACGTATGATGATAGTAATTTTTAGAAAGCATCATATATTGGTCATTGAGTCCCTCCTCCTGACAAATCAAATCTTCCCTTGACATACACGCTACCTTACTTATTCAAGTTTGTCAGTATAACAAGCATGTAGCATGTCTTCTATTAGCAATCAGGTCTTACAATCCCTATTGACAAGATGGACAACAATCCAGTCTCGTAAAAGATTCATGACACAACTTTGCACTCTCTACTGCTTGCTTTCTCACAAAACCAGTGCAAATCCCATCAAAAATTTAGCAGAACCCCTGCCTCATCTGTTTAGGCCTGAAGCTAGTTGCAGGGACAACTCATTAGGGACAAGCTCATTAAAACCAGCCCTGGAGCAAAAGCAGTTTGCGAGTCTCCTCATTTTTATTCACTTTCACCTATCCATTCGAGTTTCTTGTGTTTCCCAGATACAGAGCTTCTAATGATTTTGTACAATAATCAAGGCTGTTTCCAAACTTACGCTACACCCAGGGTTCCACAAATGCAGTTCCTTCTGTACACCAAAGCTAACCTAGTTCTGTTCATTTGTAAGGCTTAGACGGTTCTATACGGAAAAGTAGTATCAGAAAACCTAGTGGATTCTCTTCTGATTACATTAGCATAAGGTACCTATGCATAACAACTATAAAACACATGCTAAAATTCAAAGAGAAACCAAGAATTAAGGCTAGTAGATACACGTGCCTGAGAACTCACTCATGTTGGAGTGCATTTGGTATTTCATTTGGTATTTTTGGCACCTGAGATACCTAAAATACCCAAAAATTTTTAAAAAAAAAAAAAGGAAAAGGAAGCAAAAAAGAAAAAAAAAGGAAATAGTAAGGATTTCCTTTCTCCTTAGAGAGTGTGTCATAATGAATATTGATTAAATAAAGTAGTTTTGTGTTGTATGTTGTTTACCTTTACTGTCATTTGCTAAAGTCCCTAAGTGAAATGATCCTTACTTTTGCTATGAGTGCTAGAGCTGGGAAACCTTGCTAATACCTTCTAAATTAGACCCCAAAGGCTCATTAGTAAGTAGCCCAATTTCAAATGCCTGCATTCAGACAACAGAATTTGAAAACCATGGTTATTCACAGTTCTGAAGGTTGGTGATCAAAACATCCTGGGGTGATTGCAACAACTTCCTTATTTCTGTCACATAACAAAGAGAACTATAAAGGTCCGTAAAGAGCAGATTTCCACCCCTAGACCTGTGATGACAAAAGCTAGTGAGTGCTGCACCTGTATCTGTTTGCAAATTTGCATACAGGGGAGGAGGAAAACCTCATGGGGATACATTCTCAAAAGTCAGTTGCTGAAACTGGTCTTAGAAGAGCTGAATTCTAACAAACGTTCCTGTCACATGCATGGCACAACTATTCACACATAGATACATGCCCAGATAATGATTATACATCTGAGGAGTGTCTTACTGAATTCAAGGTAGCAAAGATCGGCCTGGACAAGAAGCATATTCTAATCCTTCTACAGATCATCTGTTGAAAACCAACCAAATTCTACTTGCCCAGGTAAGTCAAGAACGTAAACAACTGTCAGAGTGAAGAAGCCCCTCATCTCACCCCAATCTCAGAGGACTGTCTTTAAACTTGTATTTTTTCAAGCATGTTAATATTCAATCATGTATTTTCACCTTGCTTGCACTCTATACACAGCAGGATATATTCTGATTCTTGTCAAGTTCATTCTTTGCTCACCTTATGATGGTGTGTAACAATCTCATTCACAGTCTTCAGCCTATCACTCAGGCAATGCAGCATCAAGGTCTACGGCATTTTTCAAAGTCAAAATTAAAAAATTATTTTTTTGCTTTCTTTGCTTCCATACAAATACGCATTCAGAGAGTCAAAACCACTTAATCAGTCTGGAAGAATTAATTATTTGGAAGACTGCTGGCTAAAACATGAAGTTTAGTCATGATCTGTGACACTGTCAAGGACTATGAAGTCTGGCATGCACAATTTTTCTAACAAAAATATTATTGCCACAAAAAGGGTTGCACCGATATAATTACTCTACCACACGGTCAAGTGTAATGAGCATACAGCACCTCAAGCAACACAGGTAAATTGATGAGGTGTGAAGTTTGTTTCATGCAAAGATCATCGCCTAATTGCTCAATACACAGTATTACTTACTTGAGCATCAACACAAGCTCCAGCACAGATCAACCATCCCATACACAATTCTCAGCTGTAGGTTAAACAAATGAGTCTTACTTTGCACTAAAATAGAGTAGGACCATTCAATATGTGCTTTAAGGAACAACTTAGCAAATAGGAAAAGAACAACAGCTTTTTTAATTGTTTTGGCTTTAGTGAAAATCTGACTGTCTCTCCACTCAACAGCCTTCAGTGGGGACTTCAATTAGTTCACGTTCTGGAGTATGAGGCACCCACACCACTTAAATAAAGTCTTAGTCGAGAAACATTTTCAACTGTGTTCTACCCTATGTTTCCTCTGCTTCCCTGTGCAAAGGATTAAAGCTACAATATCATCAACACAGATAGAATATTGAAATTCAAGTTTTCTGAAAAATGAGAACTTAGGGAGTAAGCTATTTAAAATTAAAACATGTAACAAGCTTTACAAAAAACCTGACTTTATCAAGTCCACTAGCACAAGGTTTCAGCATTTCTAAAACATTAAAAGGGCCTAATTTATTTTTCTATTAGTCTCTTGTGCCTCTATTAAAAAAGTTACCTGAAGGCTGAGAACCTACATATCTCATGAAACTTTCTGCAGATATGGAAACCTCAGAAAACATGTATTTGTAAAGAAAACAATGACAAACCAAAAGCATTTAAAGTGAGAATAGCAATGTTACTTTTCTCTTGTAAATCCCAATAAATCTTATCATACGAGAAGCTTAGCAACAAAAGGACTGAAATTCAAATGCTTTAAAATATAACTAAGCACGCATTTAATAATGCTAGACCAATATTGGTCTCAATATTTTGAAGTCTTATTTAAGCTTTCTTTTACCTTTTCAAAGGCACCTTAGATATAATTCTGCTGTTACATTTACATATAAAGTGTAAGAGAACTAGAATGCAACTAGTTTCTACATTAGCTCATCTTTTTCTAAACTGTTTTCTTATAAAACCAAGTAATTTTTCAGCTTCCAAGGAAATTATAAAATATAAGCAAATTCAATGTAGAACATTTAGAAAGTATATGAATGTATCATATACATCAGTTACTGGGGGCGGGGGAAAACTGAAAACTAATAGCTACTGAAAAGTTTCATTACTGCAATACTGAGTATTAATAGCATAATATCAATAAAACTGAAAGATGTAAATAGGTAATTTGGATTAAGCAAAGTTACTTGTCATCAGTTATTAAGTATTTCTCCCAGTGCTCTAAGGCACTAACATATTTACAAATACTGTGACCACTTTTCCTGAAGACGCTGGAAATGTACCGGTGCTATTAGACAGGAATTTAGTGGGGGTCCTCTAAGCAAAAAAGCAGTGACTTCATTGACTTTCATTACTAACACAACTTTCCCTTATTAAAAATTCCAAACAAACAGGTGTTTCACACTAGGTCTACTTCTAAAATTGCTTTCTTTTTATTCTCAGGGATACATCAAGAGCTGAGGGAGAATTCATGCAGTATAGATCAGTCAGGCATTGACAGCACATCACACTTTGACAAGCTGCTTGGCTCTGTTTAAAGTCTAAGTTAGGCCTTGGCCCATCAAGGCCGTGGCTATTGAATTATTGACAGCCTCTCACTGTGGCGCAAAGGGAAGGAGTGCTATAGCCTCAGTTCAATAAAGATGAAATGGAAACCCTCTCTGAAGCTTACTTTAGCACGTTAAAGGAGTTTTAATGGTCTTGTTTAAAATTCAGTAAGAGAATACATTAGACTGATTATATTTTCACCAGCTAAACAAAAAGTTTGGAATTCTGTGAGAGAGAAAAACTATATGAAGTACAAATTTGATCTACACCAAGAAGTTGACTAATGTTTCAAACTTATTTCAAATCCTCCAGCTTTACGTACTTAACAATTTTCCACCTTTCTGTACCATTATACCATGTGCAGTCAAGGGTTAACAATAACGTAGAAGTTCATCATTCTAAAATACAGGCTGGCTCGCATAACAGTTATTTCTGCTGATGCCATTAAATCTACAAGCTAATGTAACAGCCAGTCCATGTTTACAATCTATCATCTGCATTAGTTCTGTATCTCTTTTCCTTTCCAGCTATCAAAAGTGCAGTGAAGAGGTGTCAGTAAGTAACTGCCTACCCAATGTCTGGTTTGTTTGTTTGTTCTTCCAACAGAACTCTTCTACAGAGTAAATCACCATTCTTCCACAAGTAGCTGATTAACATTAGCAATTCTGATCTTATTACATAATCTCTTTTCTTCTTCAAATTTATACCTGCCAAGCTTTACTTGTATCTTAATAGGTGATGTCAGACAAGCAACAAGCAGAAAGTTCCACCTCAGGACTATAATTTTAAATACAATGAGACTCACATCAACTGTCGCATAGACATGCAGAAAATTATTCCACATGGACTTCTAAAGTGCATCCTAAAAGCTTCAAAGAATGAGTACATTTTTAAAAGAATTTAAATTGATGATTGGGGGGTGGGGGGTTAAGCAATTTGTCTAATGTGACCCTATACTCATTTCTCCAACATCACTTCCAATATGCTGCCTCCTGTCAAATCAACAAAAAGCGCCTAACTGCACATCTAAATTTGTGTTCATTTGCCTTCTGCAGGATTATCTTTGCCACGTCAAGCATTATAAGTAAATCAAAGATGCTTCTCAGGGGCTGTAAGAGTAGGGCTAATCTCCAGACAAATATTTAGAAGGCAGCTTAGCCTGTTCTGGCTTTAATCGTTTCCAACTGATTTGACTTACTCTAATTACAGCCTTTATGTTATAAAAGCCATTTTTATGTTGCTGAGGAGCAGTTTCACTGCAAATACATGAAATTTTGCTGAGTTTCTGTTCCCATGTCGATTATGGAAATGGTACTCTACAGCTTTCCTCTAATTAGAAAAACACACTGCACAGAGCATCAACAATTTTTAACATTAATAACAGAGTGACAGTGTCCTTTTGTGTGTCTTTAAATAATTTCTCAAAATATGACACCACAAAGCCACTGTATCCCACTTGGGTATCATACTAGGAGCAATTTTTACATTTTTGCATATTACATTTATTCAAACACAGAACAGCATCTTTGAAGAAGCTGTTTAGTAATTTAACCTAACAGAATAAGATAATTAAACTTCTGGATAGTTTATGGTGAGGTGCTTTCCAAGCCCATGAACTTGGAAAATTCAAACACTCATACACAAAGCAAATTAAATATATCCTTTGACAAATCAGACAGCACAGCTATTTGTTACTTATAGTACTTACTTACCATGCTATCATTTCCCATCATGAATGGACAGACAAGATAATACAGTTTTGCTTTGCATCAACTCCCAGACTTTTCTAGCTGTTTAATGGAAATCTAACTGTGTTACCTGAATGCTGTGGACAACAGAAATCAAGGCAGAAGAGTCACAGGACATGTAGCCTACGTTCAGTCCAACTTCAATACATTACTAAATAATGCTTCCCTTTAATAGAAAAAACCTTTTCATTTATTGTCAAAGCTGATCCCAGAAAAAGTAGTTATGATGAAATATAAATAAGGCATGTGATAATATATATTATTTCTGCTATGACTGTGTAAGAGACAACTCTAAACATCACTACATTCCCATCTCTGTGCAGAAAGAACCAACACTGATGAGAAAAACAAATAGGAGATTAAAGCACTAAAACCTGGTATGATTTTTTTACATACAGAAAAGATGCTCTGGGAGTCAAAACAGAAGGAAAAGGCAACTCTTAAGTTTCTGTGCTGGATATATATGCTTACAAAAATATGCACGTCACTTTCGATACTGTGACTGGTCAAATTAAGCTGTTATAGAATATAATGATTTTTGCAAACAACAGGATACTAGGAAGAACAAAATTCCATACGGTATTACAGTGTGACCTCTAATGCATGTATGAATTAACAGGTAGCACTATCACACAATTTCGCATACTTCTGTGATAATAATGACTCCAAGCTCCTTTCACTTCTCTGAAAAGGCTATCTTTGTTGACACAATCCTGTTAGGTGCCACCAAAAGGAACTTGTATGTCCCCATTTGCTAAATGGAGGGCAGAAATTACTCAGGCAACAATTTTAATTGCATTAGTATTATAGACACTTGTTCTGTAACAGTTTATTTTCTTTTTCTTTTTGTAAAAATTAAACCTGTACTATTAATAATTCTTTGATTAGACTTAAGATTTCAATTACATTAGTAATAAATTCTTGGCTTTATGTGCAAATTGCTTATCCTTTTTGTCCATAACTAGGTTTTGAGTGTAAAACCGGTGAAGAATCTGGAAAGAAAGCAAAACTATATGATATTCCTCAAAAAAACCCTTTCTAACCTCCTACATTGTTCAACTTACAGAGGTTCTGAGTGGAATGTGTCCTCTGTGCATTTAGTAACCCTTGCTGGTTTGATCTTGAGTTTTATCAGGAACATTTTAGATGCTTTTTTTTTTTTTGTGATCATGATGGTTCTCAGAAGCCAAGAGTCTCTTCCTAACGCACTGCGTAGATCCCACAAATGGGTTTTTTTTCTGAACTGCACATCCTCACTGCATTACCCATTTGTAGTACATATAAAATACATTACATTGTTTGCCATGTAGGTCTAGTGTAAAAACATCCAGGAACAGAAAACTAAAAACACGACTACTTATTTACTTGAAATATCATTCACTGGGCACATGTTACACCAGTTCTCCAAAGGCTGTGTTGGCTCTGTTTGCTAATCAAATTTATTTTGGTTTAGATCAACACATTTCTCATGTAGCTGTTATCTTAGCTATTCAGGAGACTTCTAATCAGCCCATCACAGAAGCAAAAACTCCTTCAAAAGATGAGGCTGAAGAATAAACTTCACCCTTAACACTGCCAAATCTCTAAAATTTCCCACAACCTAAATGGTAACCATAAAAGATCCTTAGAAAAGCAACAAAACTGATGCAAGAGGGGGCAAACCAAAAATGCTTACCTTTTACTATTCAGTGTAAAGGAGCATATATAATATTAGAATCACTGAATCCATGTAACTTTTTCAAGGTATGAAAGAAAAGACAGCAAGCATTTTCAGATGTGATTATCTCCCACTTTGATATCCCAGTGCAATCTGGTGTTTTCTATCATAAAGAAATAGACTCATCACTGTCAGGAAATTGAGATCTTGATGCCTCTGTGAACAAAATTATTAGCATAGCCACGCTGACTGTACAAACTTTTGTTTTCTTAGATCAGTTCTTCATAAGGTAATCCCTCCTTAACAATACATTGTGTTTAGGACTTTTTAATGAAGTAAAATTCTAAGCAGTAAATATGTGTTTCCCCCTCTCTCTTCAACACTGAAGAGCAAACAGGTTATGTGTTCATCTGTCGGGGAAGATCATAGAATCATAGAATGTTTTGGGTTGGAAGGGACCCCTAGAGGTCATCTAGTCCAACCCCCCCCCGCAGGAGCAGGGACACCGCTAACTAGATCAGGCTGCTCAGAGCCCCATCCAACCTGGCCTTGAATGTTTCCAGGGATGGGGCCTCCACCCCCTCTCTGGGCAACCTGTTCCATTGTTTCACCACCCTCATTGTAAAGAATTTCTTCCTTATATCTAGTCTAAACCTACCCTGGTTTAGTTTAAAACCATTACCCCTTGTCCTGTCACAGCTGGCCCTACTAAAAAGGTTTTCCCCCTCTTTCCTATAGGCCCCCTTTAGGTACTGAAAGGCCGCAATCAGGTCTCCCCGCAGCCTTCTCTTCTCCAGGCTGAACAAGCCCAACTCCCTCAGCCTGTCCTCATAGGAGAGGTGCTAAGATGTAAAAATGGATTGTCAGACAGGAAAACTTTCCTGTTAGTGAACTGTGGGTTTTACATACATGAAAATTCAAAAGTCATAAAAAGCATTTGGATGCTTTTACAGAAAGAATTTCACAAGGAGCAGAGGAGCTGAAGTTGATAAACACACTTTTTAAAAGAAAAAGCTTCCAGGTATCATACAGATACTACATTTTATAGTTTACATGAACATCTGCCTGCAGAGGATTAAGATAAAATCTTTGCAAAAGGCACATTCTCTCTCATCTACTTGTTACTTGGTCTTTGCCCCTGAAATATCTGACACTAGTCAGTTTTGAGGAAGATTGCCTAATCAAAGAACAAATATGTGCTCTAAAGTACCAGCAACGGGGGTCCTACAACTTTATATCAAAGAACTAAATCCCAACAAAAAACAGCATAAATTTTCTGGAGTTTTTAAACTATACCATAAAATTCCAGTAAGAAAAATATCGTTGACACTCTCTAGAAGCTTCTCATAAAACTGAGTAACACTTTAGAGTAAATCAGTCACCAAAATAACTTCTCTGCCTTAGACCATCAATGTTGCTTGCTTATATAGGTTTTTGGTTTTATTTTTACATATACCCACTTCCATAAGCAAACCACAGACAATTTCAGGAACAAGAAAGAAAGAACTGAATAATGTATGCAATTCTGCATCCCAACTTATTTAAATGAAAAAAAAGGTAAACATCTAGTGCTATTGAATAAAAAAAAAACCAAAAAAACCTCACTCAAGACATTTCGACAAAGCTAGAATCAATTCTCCTATAAATAACTCATATACTAACAGCTGGATGAGAAAGCTTCAAGGTTGAGACTCCATTTCCATAGCATTGGTCATTGTCCAAACACATCATCTTTGCCATTTAAGTTCAAAAGGATTTTACATGTCCCATACAGGACATTTGAGGTTCCAAATGCAGTTCTTAGCTTTTCTGATTTGTATTTATACTGACACAAGATGTATTTTTAAATATATTGTATAGTCAAAGGGGACATAAAAGCATTCCTGAAACTACCCGATTACTTACACTTATTTGTCATCTTTCCTTTCTCTAATAATGCCATAGTTCACTAATAAGCTTGCAGAAGAAGGGACTGTTTCCAAAAGCTGGTGCCAGTCTTGCAGCTTCTAATGGCCCACATTGACCTCTGCAGTGCCCTCTCACATGTACTGACCCAAACCTGTGTATGAACAGGGTGGGTGGACAAGACTGGGAATTTGACATAGGTTAAATTAACCCAGAGCAATTGGTTAGCTTCACTCAGATGAGTTTCATGATTTGGTTCAACGAACACAAACACTTACACAGGTACAAGGAAGGGCAGGACTTTCTTATTTGTTTGCAATATTATCTTATTTCCCTTGAGAGGTGGGTGAGGTATGGAGCCATATTTTTCCACTCTCCAACAGAAGCAGCCTGCTACCCAAGAGAGTAATGGGAGGTACAAAAAAGAAGATTCAATCAGCCTTTTGCCGATTGTCCTCTGTAGACTACACACAGAAAAGGTACTAGAAATGCTTTGATTTGCTATTATTTTTAATATATGCTCAAAGAAGTGGCAATTCTCTAGAAGTTGATTATAAAAATATTACGATATCAGTCAAAGTATCAGCCTTAGTTACCCAGAGTCATATCACTGATGGAGTCATTGAAGCCTGCCCACCCTCCCCACCCCTAAAATTGTGACAACATGAACATTACAGACCTGACTCTGTTAAAGTATAGTCTGGGCCTCAATAACAGAACTGCTTGTTACACTGTGATTTTTAAAAGCCTTTTGTTGGAAATGAGACACTACAAATACTTGACAACCAAGTCCAATCAGGTACACTAAAGTCTGATCATTAAAGGAAAAAGAAGCACAAGTTACACTGAAGGTCACTGTTTGATGTTCCTTGTCTGTATTACTCAGGATACTTCAATACAACACAATTCAACTTTACTCTTAGAGACCAAACTGAATTTTCTCCTGTGGAAATTACCAAAGCAGGCTTTTTTTCCCCTTACCAATTTTCACCTTTTTATCCTAAAATTGCAGACTAGGCAAACAGGACATCCCAACGGTATTTAAACTCACTGTGAAGCAAAGAACAACACTTTGAAGGAACTAGAACATCACTGTGCTACTAGATGATTCACTGAAAGTCATGTAAAATCAACTGCATGCCAGTGCCATACATCTCGGGAACCTGGCGTGCCTGTAACCTTAAGTAGAGCTGTGCTTCATTTATGATTTGCTGTGGTTATGGACACGTTATAGGGTAGGCGCATTCTGAAAAAACACTGCAGTTCTTGTCCCTTTCTATTTGATGCAACTGCGTTTTCCTTCCAGAGACAGTGGGAGAGGAGACTATGTACACATAGTTCTTATCCTGACATAGACATATAATGTGTCTATGTGTCATTTACTTGGAATTGGAAATCACTTCTAGCCACAACCTAAACGTGTAATACCACAGCACACCCCAGGATAAATGCTGTATTACACTAGATTAGGTAGGGCATGAAAGACTTTGGGGATGAAAGAATAAAACCCTGCTATGTCCAATTTTATAATTAATCCCTGGGCAAACTACAGCAAGCTTTTAATATCATGAAATCTGAATCCATTCAGTTTTCATCCATGTCACACTAATTTTTTCACCTTAACTAATGTCACTAATAGTCCTGTTCCTTCAGGGCAGTGATTTTGTACATTTCCATATATCTATACAGACTTTGTACATTGCTGGGCTACAATCACCAATTAAAAACTGTTCTACTTTTCTGCTACAAACCTCTATTACCTCAAGCCCTCAAAAAAAAAAAAAAAAAAAAAAAAAAAGATGGACAGAAGTTTGACTAACAAAGATACACAGTAAGACTATTAATATGTATAGAAATCCAGCTTTTAGATAAATCCATTCTCTTTATTAAGTTTTAAAAATACAAAAATAGTGCTTTGTCCTGCCACAATTAATAGCTCACATGACTAAAAATAGTTTTGCTTGCATAACAGTGGAAATTTAAAATTCCAGCTATTTCAGCAGCACTTCAGAAAAGTCAGAAAGCCTCCTTTCTTTATGAAAATAGCACAAAAGAATAACACCCAAAACCTGTTATTCAGTATCCTTAAAAAAAATGAATTGGCAGTACTTCACCTTGCAGCTACTTAAATAAACAAAACAGACTTTAAAGTCCTGGATATTAAGCTCTGGAAGACAGATGCCCTGTCAGGCAGTAGTTTACAGCAATGTGCCTTGTGAAGAGACTACATACATTTTCTATGGTTCTGTATCTAGTACCTTCAAAAAGCATGGAATAGTTCTAAAAGGCTTTTTTGCTTATGGCTTTATAATACCAGAAGCTCAGCAGCTTCTATATCATACAATTTATGTAATTTTTAATGTTTAGCATTTGCCACATAAAGAAAAAACACAAACGAATATACTACAAAAAACAGTTACTCATCTGTCTTCCATTTCCAAGAAAAGATGACAAATGGCAGGCGTTACTGCTTGACTTCCTTATGCAAATTTATGGGATACATTTTTGCAGCCATATTAAAAATGAGAAACACAATGTATAATTGAAGGCAAAACTTTTCCTGAAAAATGGGTTCCATAACAGAATTAAGTTACAACTTGGATTCCCTAATGATCCAACTGCATGCTTCCAAGGATTTTACACGAGAATTTTTGGACTGGTACACCTTGTAACAGGCATGTTTTTTCTATACAGTTGACAGCTCCAGAAAGGCCAACAGCAGCATGTAAAATGAAAAATGAGGAACAGTGATTTTCGAGTGACCTGATTTAGACTATTGTTACTGCCCTATCTGCTTTTGCCAGTCAAATGGAAAGAGGCATGAACACTGGCACTAGGATTTTTCTATACTTTGTACTTCTCTTTAAAACAAACCCTGAGCTTGACAATAGCAAAATAACGTTCATTGTTTTTAGAGAAGATGTGTGCTTGAAGATGTATCAACAAAATACATGATAGACTTTTGACAAATTCAGAAACCACGACACATGCTTTACAATTTCAGGACAGACAGATGCATTTATTTATCTATCTATATGTGTCTTCGTGTACTGCGTATAAACTAATCTCTCAACAATCTAAAAGCAGAAAACTTAGTCCAGTTTTGTTGGTTCTTGTCCTGTAGGATCAAATTAAATAGGGAATTGTGATTACAAGTGACATTTTTGAGGTTTCTATGTCTCTCAATGGGATGAACTGCCTGAGTCTGAGCCAACACCTAACTAGTATGTGTTTTCCTGTATTTTAGCAGTCTCCTTCAAATTGTTAATGCACGACAGAATAGAACTTGTTCATAATATATGGTCTAAAGCACGTAAATTAAAATATATTCACTAATGCATTCCTGAAATATACCTTTATCACCAGCAAAATGAAGCTCGAGTCTAGAAAGGACATAAAGATTTTTAAAAGATAAACAGAGGTTGTTAGGTAAACCATGAAATAGCTAGAGATGCTACATCTTTTGTTCCTTGCATCTCAACAGATCTACCAGTTAGAGAGATCCTGTTAACTGTCACCTCTGTATTTTTGTACTTGAACTAGCTATTTTAACTTGAATGGCAACCTTAGTCAAAGTCACTGTAATATAAACATATGCTTAACATGTAGCCCAGTGGTTGATTCTGCAAAGCCAAGAAATCGTGTTTAAAACATTACATATATGCACTGTATTTGATGCATGCTGTGAATCTTAAAAAAGGATATTCATTCACTGACCTCAAAAAACAAACCCAAGTCAGCCTGCTGTTGGACACTTCTCAGACTGTATGTCACTACAGATGTCTTCTAAATGCATTACTACAGTTTCTTTAAAAGAAACAATTAAGAGCCCTGTCAATAAAGTAGTAAAGTTAAGTTTTTAAAACAAAACTTACAAAAGCCAGAGAATGTAGGCTTCAGGGTGAAGATTCTGTATCATAACCGATAAAATAATAAATTCCAACTAATCCTTGATATGTTTTACAGGCAGGTCAAAATAAAAAGTAGCAAATATTTAGAAATTTTCACTCAGGCCCTTCGTATTATTCTTCATTGTAACTAATACTTGGGCAAGTTAAGTCTGCATTATCACCCTTTCATTGGTGCTGTTCTCACTTGTAAATGTATTCTATTATCACTTCAGAAGTATTACATCAGTTATCTGTCACCAGGATTGCAATTAAAGTAATGTTTAGAGAAAGTGGAGTCTACTTGCCTATTGATGCAGGGAGAAAATTCTCTGTAATTTTAATCGGGGTTACATGAATGTGCTGATAAAAGATGAGACCTGTTAGTTTTATTATTTTGCTTTCATCTTTGGGTATTCTGCCTTACGCTTTTTGTTCTCTAATTATAAAAATGCTCATTGTGATGTTTTAAAAGGAATACCAAATAACATTAAAATAGTGCTAGAAGCTGAACACTGTTATTAGATAAAAGTGGCTCTAATGCATTAGGAGGTGTTGAGTTAATAGGAAAACAGCTTTGATTCACTAGCCTCTGTCTAACATGCCACTACAACAGAAGTAAAAAGGCAGTGGGCAACTCCCCTCTAATCACCTCCTGTTAGCTGCAACTATAGGCAAATTGCTAGTGAGGATTAAGTGGGGAGACTATCACAGGATCAGTGTCAAGCAGAAAAAAGCCTCAATTTGTGAGCAATCATGACTCCCTAATGACTTCTCTAAGAGCTTTAGGAATTACTAACAGTAGTCTTTAGAAGTGTGGACACTCATAAGTACCGACCTAGACAGATAAGGAATCTCTTTTTATCACAAAATACATTATTATAACAGATAGATAGAACATTAGGTATACAGATAACAAAACAAATGAAGGCTGAAAAAAAGAAATTATTTGCGTTCACCAATCCTGTACATTCTTCAGATTACTGAGATTATGATATATGTGTGTCAACGTTGTGAATGCAGGCAGAGATAACCTAAGACTTGCCTGGTTTGAAGGCAGTATTACAAACAAATCTGTCAGTTACAATGTGAAGAAAATACCCGTACTATTGCAATGCTGTTCCACATAGGAACAGTGGAAGAGAACCTACCTATTACATATTTTCAAGCAGTTGTTACAGAATTATTCCCTGTCAATTAATTTATTCCCAGTTACTTATACTTTTAGTAAAAAATACAAACAAAATGCAAACACCTACTACTTAATTTGGAAGCAATTTTATTGATATTGACTTTAATTCAATAAAGACTACAAGCACTAGATTTGTAACACCTGACAGATCTAAAATTATTAGGGTCCAAAAATCAACATGCCCAATAAATGATACCATTTTAGAGATCACAAAGTTTTATTCCGCCTTTGTAGTCCCAATTGCAAGATGGTTCGCTCGACTGCTCGATCAAAAATTGTATTTCCTCCTACTGTTTTACGTGACCTAATTTAGTAGTATCAAAAAGAACAACATTAATGAATATTTAGCCATACTGAAAAAAAAATACTATGTTTCAGCAAAAAGACATTTTTCAAAGCTACTGTTACACTAGCTAATTGTCAAAATAAGGCATTACTTGATACAGGCACATCAGGCTACGGCTCACAGAGAATGGGTGAAAACAAAAGCACATGCAAATGTCAGAATAAGACAGGACTCACAAATACATTTATTGTTTTCATGTTTAAGTATGTTTCAGCATTATAGAGGAGCAGTTATATTATGAAATCAAAAGTAAAACACATCTTTAAAAATAAAATGTATTATCAATACTCTTCTATGAATAACAAGCTACAATAGTTTGAGTGGTTTTGTTGCACTGTTTGTCATAGTGTTCATGCATATCAAAACTTGGTATCACTAACATGCATATGGGGAAAAGGAATAAAAAAAACATGATTAGGGCTCAGTAATCAAAGACAATTCCTTCAACTAATGTACAGATAAACTCACAGGCAATAAAAATAAATAAATAAGCCTGTGGGTTTTCTATGCATCTCAAACTTGAACTGGAAACAGTATCTTTATAACAACATTATAAACTACCATCCAGGAATGAAACAGGTCCTTCCACAGTAAAATAAGAATTCCTAACAAAGAGTAACTGAAAATCAAGAACGGCAACGTGTGTGCCACATAGAAACACCTTATTATGTGGAACACTATTAAAACAATACCAAGATACACTGAACACTGAGACTGTTACAACAGCTTGTTTACAGTACCCATTTTTAAAGACTGACAAGAAAAAGAGAACCGTAAGCTTATAAAACATTTCCTTTCAGCTAAATGTTCAAGACAGATGTATGACATATATACATATATATCTTTGATACATGTAGTGCAGACAGATATAGATAGATATATATATGGGATTTGGACTTGATAATCATTATGGGTCCCTTCCAACTTGAGATACTGTATGCTTCTATGATGTAACGTGCAGAATGCCTGTACATATACTATCTATTTTGGTATTAGGTACGAAGTCTTTTGTTTTTCTTGTATCAATGCTTTTAAATCACAAGACAAAATATGAATATACAAATTAAGGACAAAAATTAAAATTAAAACCAGTTGCAATGCATATGTTACATAAATCCAAAATAGCTATATTATATTTCTTGTTTCCTTACCACTCAAGAAGTATTGCATAGGTTAAAATAAAAAAAAAAACAAAACAAAAAAACCCCCAAAAAACTCACCACCCCATCCTACCTTCAGTAAGAACACATGAACAGTGCTTTCTTGATGCATTATCTCATCTGCTCCTTTCAAAAACATAACTACCAATTGTATGTACACATACACAAATATGTATGTTTATAAAAAATAGCTGATATTAGTTTACCAACATTTAACTTTTTAAATTTTAATTGAGAAGTTTATATATTCTGTATTGTGCTTCAAGACAGAAAATTCTTAATTTTTCACTTTATTATACTGTGAATTAACTAAAGCCAATTTCTTAATCCCAATGTTTTAATTTGCAGTAATACATTGCACGGAATTCTAACATAGGAACTTGAGAAAACTAATCAAATCTAGACATCCCAAATCAAAACGGAACTCCTACATCACATACTCCCTTTATATAGACTGGACACATGACCTGGTCAGCGAATCAAAAGAGAGAACCCCACGGTATCACATGCACGTGTAAACATTATCAGCACCCCCTCTATCAAATTTGTGCTAAATTGTCCTCAGCTGGCATGAGACTCCCCCACCAAAAATATTACTGATCTGTAAATGATTTTTTTATCAGGATTATTCCACGAAAATTACAAAACTTAACACTGATATATTTGTGATTGCAAACCAAAAATATTTTCATTACAATGACTCTTGTAAAAGCCTTGTTAAAAAAAGGAAAAAGCCACCAGCATCACCAACAAAAAAACCCCACAGCTTGTCCAATTACCTACCATTAACTCCCGTTTTCTATCAATTTGCACCCCCTCTATGCAATCAAGGTTTCTAAAGGGCCAATTTTAATTAGTTTGAATAACGAGAAACAATGTTTATCTGTCCAAGCAGTGCAGTACTCTCTAGAACTAACAGGCAGACACTGCAACACATTTCTTGCCTTCTAGGTCAGCATTAACTCTGGTTTTAGCAGTTGTAGCTAAAGGCAACTGTACTGTAATCAAGCATCACAGGGATGGTTTTGCTTTCTTTCCTTTTTTTTCCCCCCTGTCCTTGTTGTTGCTGCTTCCTTGCAGAATCCCCTATTTTAATATACAAACTCACCCCACTGTGAAGTAAGCCCTTGCAGGGTTGAATAGCCACGAGAATGTTAGTGGCTAGTGGTTAGCTCCATGGGGAAAAAAAAAAAAAAAAAAAAGAAGAAAAAAAAAAGAAAAAAGGAAAAAGGAGGGGGGGAGAAAAAGAAAAGCTTTTTTTTTTTTTAAAAAAAGGCAAAGCATCAGGGGTATGCGTAAGAGAAGGGAAAAAGGATGGAAAATTAATAATCCAACAGGCAGGTTCCCTCAGTGTTATTAATCATGCTGCTTCTCACGAGCTAGAGAGGAGCTGAGATTTGCACATGGGAGGGGAGGGGAACATACACTATTGGCCAACTAGCTCATTCCTATACATCTCAGCCAATCCTTCTTTTTTTTTCATTTTTTCCTTTTTCCCTCCCTGCCCCCCCTCGCCTTAAGGTACAAATATATCTGAGAAGCAGTTACAAAACCCTGGAAGATGAAAAATCATGCTCCCAGGCTAGGCAATGCTTGGTCCAGTTAATGCACTATAAACTTTATTTGAGCTGACTTCTCATTTGATCCCCTTGTGACAGGGTCAGTGAACGGCAAGCAATTCCATCCCAAATCATGCCATAATCGAATTGCTGCCTATTTCCCGAACCTATAATGAAAAAGGCAAGCGAAATAATGCAGGTAATGTTGGCAGCCTCCCCTTGCTGTCGTACATTATTACTGCCGATTGCTTGCCTCCATTTCCCCTGTACTCTAACAATGAATATATTTCACAGCTCACTTGCTTTACTGTGTGGGTGGTATGGCATAGACACCTACATGATATGAAAGAAAATCTAAAACAATAGGGTTTTGTCTCTGTGCACGGCACCTAACAGGCTGCTGGTAGGAAAGGCAATTTTGTCAAACTGCTACAGGAAAAAACAGAAGCCTAGTGAGGCTTAAACAAGACTTTGGGTAAAAACACCACCAACTTCTTTTTATCTATTTAGCCCCAGCTTCAGCTGATGATCTACAGAACAATTCAAGCATTTATTGACACTCCTCAAATAAATTACATTATACAGCCATTTCTAAAGGATTATTTTAAAGTTAGGGTTTCCTAAACAAAACACTTTAGGGACAGGAGGTATTTCTTTGCCAATATACACATTCTGAAAGATACACATATTAGCAGCCTCAAATATATCCTGAGAATTAGCTCAGTTGGAAACAGGAATTGGAAACTACCAATTCACCGAATTATTACAACTACTGAAGCAAAATTCGCAGTTCCTGCTCTCGCTGATCCCCTCCCTGTAATGACAACAGGGCACCACCAGAGAAATAACTGTAGGATTTAGGTTTTAGCCAGTCTGTTTAGCACTCCTGTCCACTACCAACTTGGAGCACGACTGCTTTTTAAAAACACAAAATAGCACTGTATAAAGCAGGCAATAATCGTGAGGTAATTACATTTTCAAATGTCATAAATTAACCACAATTGTGACAATATTCCCTTTGATCCACTGCTGGATGGCATAAATATGACTGTTTATATAACCCTTTACTTTGAATCTCACTTTAGAAGAGTTTGAAGCATGAAGCATGGCAAACAAAGACTTACATAATGAACAAAAAATATATTTAATAAGGACGAGACAATATTCCACTGCATTTCTCCTCAAAAATGCGTGCAGTGAAAACTGGTGCACATAGCAGACTACAGCAACCTCCTATGCAAAAAGCCAAGGCTGCTAAAGTCTGGCTTCAGACCTAAACTTCTAACCAGTCCAACACCCCATACGAGGGCAAACCATAATCCCAGTCCAAATGTGGAATTCAGCCCATCTTTTGTTCTGACCTATGAAGACACTTCAGGGCAAATACTCTTAATTCATTTTATCATAAATCAGCATCAAACATTTGGATCAAATTATTTATCACGTCATGCACTGACATAAAGAGAAAAAAAAATTTAAAAACATTACAGAATATTTGAAATTACAGACAGTACATTTCTATTACATTAGCACCTTTGATAATATTTACAAGGCTAAACACTATGGTGTACAACTGTAGATTTAAGTGAGCAAAGCTTTACTGCACAGAAATTACTTTCAAAACATATATTTTAAGTTTATCTGGATTATAATTGTTAACAAAAGATGTTTCCATTAATTGGCCAGTACCCTCATTTCATTATCTCAGACAAGAGAAACAGGGACTGTAAGTAGGCATTGTAATTTTAAAGTAATGCAATCCCTCATCTGACTAGAATACAATATGAATATTTCACTATTTGAATGACTCTAATTTTTCACTTACTGCTCAGGCAGAACTGATGCAAGACAGCATTCCTCTTTTTTTTTTTTTTTTTAAAAATGCATGGGTTCAAAAGTGCATGCCAACATATGGACATAGAGTAATTTTTTAAAAACTCAGCACTGGAGGCTATGAAGAGCAGATCTTATACAGAAAAAAAAAGATCAATATAAAGAAAAAATTGTTCTAGATGTAATTGAAGTAATACATTTTTACACGACTTCTGCTATATACCCAATTACTGCTATTTATCAAACAGCAGACAACATTGAACCTGGCAGCATAAAAAACAAATTTTACTAAGTCGGGGGGAAAAAAAAAAGAAAAAAAAAATCATCAGAAAGGGAAGGAAAAAAGATACAAATAATAAATAATTCAATATTCCTGAGGAAAGCTCTTGCAGAAAAGGCCTGACTGATTCAAACATCAGACGTGAGGCTGACAAGAGATATATCGATTTAGACAATTCTATCATTATTATTCCAGCCTGAGTCCTTCAGAAAAGCTGTTCTTTTTGCCCCTGTTTTTATTGCTGTAACTACCAACCTTTTCTCTTATACTTTCCTCTCTTTGAACTTGTATTCATTAATCTCAGTCTAGCTATAAAACAATAAATAGAAATCCTAGTCTCATTTATTTGAAATGTAAGCTCAGGTTTTTTAAGATACAATGCTGGAAAATATTTGCTTTATATACGTGACTTTTATGCTTCCTTAAAATAGGTCAAGTGCTTCTTGAAGTTTCTAATTATAAGAACAGGCCTTCGACTTCAGGACTAAATACATGCAAGACGACAGCACTGTTTACCTCCAATTTATCTTTGCTAGATGCGAACCTTTACCACACTTACCACTGACTGCTTCTAAGTTTACTTTATATGTATATGTAAACTATAGCAAATGAACCTAATTTTTTAGTTTGCTTTCCCTATCTAAATAGGACTATACTACTGTAGCTGTTCTCAAAATAAAAAAAAAAATACTTGTAGGTCAATGCAAATCAGTAAAATGAAGCTGTATAATTACTGGAAGAAAGCATTCCTCCATTAGGCATCTGCAAGCAGAACTATTTCTTCGATGTTCGATGTGTTAATTACAACCAGATAGGATATGCCACAGAAAATTAACAGTCTTGCAAAGACATCAGAGGTAAACACACAAAACAGGAGCTGCTTAAGGGTCAGGAGAGCAAGTCAATTTTGAAGAAAGATAAAAGAACTGTCATGTATATGACTGCTTATGAAAGAGAAGAGGGCAATCCTGCCTTGTTATCATCAGTTAATTAGGCACTACAGTCAGGCATGCATACACTGCAACATTTGCCATGGTAATCAAATGTATTATTCAAATGTGAAACAAAACAAAAGCAACTGCAACTCCGACAGGGAAGAATACAATCTGCCCACACAAAGGTGCTGAGTTAACTTTATGTAAGAGTTAAAAGGAAGTTCAGGAATATGTTATATTAACTTTCCCAAACAGTGCTGCCTTTTAGTTCAGACCACAATTCCACTTCTAAATAAAATACTCTTCCAAATTTGATTCACATGCAAGGTGATGACCTTTGTAAGCAGACAAGGGTAATGAAAAGCAATTGATAATGCAGTAGGATCCTGTTATGTCTTTAATATAAATATGACAGTGAGACTAACAAATGCACTCTTTACCAAGCATGCTATCTCCCGAGTCAAAAAAAAAAGGAAAAGAAAGCAATATACGGTATTTTCCCTGTTCTGAGCTGTAAGTGCAAGCAAAAATAAAACTAATAACTGCTCTGCAAATGATGTGATGACACTATGTGATAATTACCCTTTCCATCTCACTAAGGCTTATACTGCATTACTATACGCAGTATAGTTTTTTCAGTTTATACAAAATGGATGCTTTTGATCTAATTTTTATTCGACTGGACAGAAGACATCCAATACTAAGTTCAGTAACAAAATTAGGATATTAGCCAGAGAATGACAGTGAGCTGTTTCCCATTTCTTAATATTAAACTTTTAGACATCAGTTTTCAGATCATCTGTTTCCTTTATAGAAGTAAAGTTTGGCAAGAAAATCCCACTGGACTTCTTTCAATTTAGCCAAGCTGTATGTCCCTAATGTGGTGACTCTATACAAAATGCATGCTCCCTGCTATGACTAAGGAAAGGGAGAGCAGGGCATGCCTCCTCATTCAAGCTTGTAGAAAGACTGGGAGACTTGAATGCCAATTAGTTGATATTGTTCCTTGTCTCAACCTGTAAGATGGTGAAGGACCTGGAGAACAGCAGATGCAGTTGGACATAAGCACCCCAATACCCCTTCTCCCTGTGCATAGCAGGCTCTGAATCACCATTGCCTTTTGCTTGTTCAAGGCTCCCAGTTCTTCCAAAACAAGTGAGGCAAAGGAACATCTGAAATGGTGACAATTTCCTAGTACTTTATCATGCCTTGCATCCTCCCTTTCTTGTAGCATGGAAGCAACCCATCAAGGACAGGGACTCCTCAAACCAGCACAATCACCACTGAATCTGATCTGTCAAGTCACAGTCTGATAAACCTGAACTAGAAAGCAGACAGTAGGCTGTCTTCTGTTGGATGGAGCATGCCCTGTAGCTTGAGACCTACTTCTGCAAGACTGGAATATAATTTATACTTTCTCATGCCCACGTTGCAGAATCTCCTCTGCAGTTCTTCAGACATTTTTCAACTCCATATTCTTGCATGATAACTATGGCTTTCTCATATTTTGCAAAAAAAAAGAAAAAAAAAATTCAAACCACAAGAAAGAAAAGCATCTTTGCTGAGTGTGCAGGTACTGACCAACTTCAATGGTTAAATTATTCTACAAATATCAGTAAAAAGTAGTAATAAAAATACAAAATTATATAGCAGAGTATTATCTATTATACTATTATTTTGAAGACAGCTGCCACCAAAAGATATATATCCACAGTGAAAATCAATGCAAACAAAATATATCTAACAAATCTGTATTATTTTTTGAATGTCTCTCTTTTCCAATCCCTCCTTTTCCTGCACAATATTCTCAATGTTTGACCATCTCAATCAAATACTACAGGAGAAAATAACATGATACAGAAGTCTCTCTTCTGATCAAATTAGTCTAACATGGATCAATATGAACCTTAGTGCATCTGCAATCTCAGAGTCTTCAGTGTCCAGGCATACAGTAATCTGTGAGAAAGAAGTAATATCTGTTTCTTTGGCACGGAGATTTTCTTTTAGTCAGTCTGTCACTTCCCATTTCAGTTAACAAAATGTTGAATGCAGCTCATCCTTGGACAGATATTACAGCTCTATAGAGTACAAAATGGGAGAAATTGTTTCAGAGTGAAGATTTAATACAAAAACAGGTCTGCAAGAAATTCCACTAACTTCAGAAGACAGAGATAGATAAATATGAAAACATAACACTATATATATACCTTATGTTTCCATAATCCTTTCAGAAATGCCTAAAATTTATTTTGGAAGAAAAAAAGCATAATAATAAAACACAAGTAAATGAAACAAAACAAACAAAAAAATCAACTTGAGGCAATCCAACTTTCTGGCCTTGCAAACAGGCCGTGTTTTTCCTTCTAATCAATGCAAATGTTTACAGTGATCACAGACAGAAGACCAGACTACTAAATTAGTTAAACATTCATCTTGCTAATACAAACAGGTATGTTTTCATGATCTAGGGATGCGAGTGTCTTGTGATCAATACACAAAATATCTGGATTGATGAGTGTTGTGGTTACATACCAAAAAGTTACAATTAAGCCCATTTATTCCTTTTTACATTTTACAGCATTTACAACTGCCAGACTTATTTAAGCCAGAATTTAAATTGAGAACGAAGCAATTAATAACTAACTGAGATTCACAGTTCACTGTGTTTGCTACCCAGTTTACATCTGCGCTGCCTACTGTTTCAGAGACTCTCACTGAAACCTCTGGGACCTTTGTCAAGGATTAATAACAATATTCAACCTATGAAAGCTCATACAGCTATTTGATATGTAAAGAGAGGAATGGCTACATATGGAAAATCAGCAGCATTCCTGTCACACTAAAATCGTTTAAATATGTGAAATTAACCAAAAATATTTTTCCTTTCTTGCTATTCTATCTGGCCAAAAAAAAAATTAAAAAAAAAGAAAACAAAATAAAACACCCTTTCACGTTTCATCCCCTAAGGCAGCTACATCTTTTATGTTACATACTTAAGACTTCTCAGACTTTGTTTTCCATCTGCCCAAACTTTTTCTGATTGCTGCTACTGTGCGGAAACACCTTCACCACACATAAAGCAGCACTGAGGACATAAAGTTCTCATCCTTTAAACAAAAGTGTCCATCTTTCTTTGACTGCAATTTAGTTCTTTTAGAGCTTTCAAGCCTTACATAACTTTGCAGGGTCTGAGATAGGACTGGCAGATAGCACATCCTGTTCTCCCCCGAATTACAGAAGCTCCACCCTTTATTAAGGCACTCCACACAGAAACAGGATTCTCCCAGTGGGGGTCTGGATGCAGGACTGTGCATCATATAACTTTTTTTTTTATTATTATTTTGAAGATAGGAATTGACCTCTGGTTTCCTGTGGTTGCTTACTGTCATCAGATAAAACCAAAACAAAGTCTGTCTTTTCATGGAATACTATGTGAAATTAATTGATAGACAAGTATGAAATATGAAATTTAAATACATTACTTATTCACAAAAGTAATTCTTACACCTATTAATTTCAATTAAAAGGTGACAACCTTAACTTTTTTTCCTGTAATTAAAGGATTAAAAATTAAATTTTTTTCTTAGGTATTTTGAATATTTAACAGAAAAAAATAAATCAGGTATTCACTCGCCTAACTTTCTGAGCAGAGGTTTTTTAAAAACTGAACATGAAATTTTAAGAGCAGTGTACAAAAACATGTCTATCTTTAACTCATCTTAGAGAAATTTCCATCTGAAATACTTTTTAGTACTAATGGAACGAACTTTTAAAATCTTCCCATCCCCACACAAGAGAGATGTGTTTTAAGTAGCAGAACTCGTTGATAGCATATACAAACATCTACAACATTGGGCTTCATATCTGCATAATTCACAAATGACAATTAAATCTCTCCAGAAGAGCTTTAAAGTATAAAGCCAGAATTTTTAGATCACATGACACTTTAAAAGTTCAAATAGCACATACCTTCTTTCAAATTTCCAAAGTTGTAATAATTCTTATTGATGTACAAAATAAAAACTGATTTTCAAGAATAAGGGTCAACATGGCACCACAGCATTATTATGAGGAAGTCAATTTAATATTTCAGCCTCTGAATTTTAAGATATTGCAGCTTTATCAATTTTTTCCACAGTTTAATTTGTTTGATTATTAGGCAAATACCATATCAAAGCAGTGACACTAAGGAGAAATTTCACAGTCTTGAACTTCAGTAAGGAATGCCCACCAGCAAGAAAGTGGATACAATACAATCTTGAATTTCTAAGGCTCGTCTCAGTCCCAAAGAGAGCAGGTAGGTGGTACTTAGAAAAATACAGATGTCTGGGAAGACTAAGTGCATTATGAGAAGCTTTTATTTCACATGACTATTATTTCCCGATTATAATAGTGTCACATGATATTTTTTTCCTACATCAGCAGG
>NW_009259977.1:488400-493814 GCF_000687185.1 Egretta garzetta
AGCAGGAAACAACAACACTTTGGGATTTTAACAATCTCTCTGAATGTGTAAAATAAATTATACATATAGTTTTCTGCATTATCTTTCAATGGGATTGTTCTCCGAATGGGTATGGATATGATTATTGTATTAGCTTTTCCTCTTTTGCATTTAGAACATTTTCCCCCTGCTCATGCTGACAGAATTAAAAAAAAAAAAAGTATCCTCAATCTACTAAAATAAATACTTCTGATATATTCTGTTGCTTCAACAATGAATAAAGCAACCATGCAGGTTTATAATATCAATTCACAGGGCTCTTTCTGCTTCAGTGAACTGTTACTGAAAGGTTCAGAACAAAGCTACAGGCAGATCGGACAAAGCTGCTGTAACAGGATTTACATTATACTCAAACTGATAAGACCACATCAGAGAACTGCTCAATCTTCAGTACCTTTGATTAGAATAGCACAAGGACTGTGAGTATTTTGGCTCTGAGCACCTGATCACAGCATCTGTATTACACCTACTAGCTTAAATGTTGATCTAATCTTACATTGGTAGGATAATTTATGTTTCCTCCTTTTCCTTTCCTCCTTCTCTGTCAAGCGCATTGGGATGGCGATAAAATGGGAACCCAGGAAAGCTATAGTAACAATAGAAACAAAGTACTTACATACCAACTATTTTTGAGATCTAAAGTAATTAAAATATTCTATATTCAAATAATTAGCTGACACTTTTTGGTGGACGGAGCGAGACACAACAAGGAAGATCATATCCCAAGGGGAGGCAAACATAATGCTTAATAAATAATTAATTAAATACCGCCAGCTGAAGTCACTGCCATGGATTTCTTACAAGCAAGGAGTTTCTTTGTGCAGACTTAGCTACAGTCACATTTCTGAATATATTTCTTAAGCAATGGCTACATTTCCATTTTTTCCTTCCTTTCCCTTAACCACATTTATCTTCACAATCCACACTGATTATGCCAGACTACCTCAAAGAATCTTTTTGTTTCATTTTTGCCGTTGAACATTCAATAAACATTCAAATATAAACCATTTGTGCATGACAATAAATTCAAGGCTTTAATTAAATAAAGCACAAAAGAAAACAACACAGCATTTATAGAATGTAATGCTACCATTCTAGTGATTAGTGATTACCTGCTACGAGGCTAATCCCTTAAAGTTCCTTGCCCAGTGCAGTAGCTAATACAGTTTTTTTGCATCACCAACACTAGCAGATGCTGATTACACTTTTTCTGGCAACTGATACCACATTGTCCATGATCTAGCCCTTTTGACTTAAACCATACTAATACTTGAGCAACAGTTCAAAAATAAGTAGAGCAATTAAAATGCACATTGCTTTTTATGTCATAAGCACAATGGCTGAACTCACCAGGGAGGCAGGATAGAAACTGCTCTGCGCCAAGTCTCTGAATTGATTCCTGTTGCTACGAGTGCTGTTTGCCTGAGCATTTTGCACTGCACTGTTGTGATCAGTCACAAGTTTGGGGCTCTTATTACCTCAAGCAAACCTTGGCTTTTGGAAGCACATTTTCTTCCCAGAATGAGACAAAACCTGAAACAGAACTGACTTGTGATATACAAAACTCCTGACTCAGCAAGACAAAAAGCAAACAAAGAAACATCTCTACCAAAGTTAGTAGGAATAATGTGTCTGTAGCAACTTTGCTTATTGGAATGGAAAAAGAAAAAAACAACCAACAAAAGCAAACCCAAAGCACCAAATACACTAAACTTCAATAATTTTTAAAACTTGCTGAAAAACCACCCCATCACCCAAAATTAAGACCACAACATAATGGAATATTTACAAAAGTCTATAACTGCTTGTTAAAACAGTTTAGTATTCACCTACAGCCTGTTGTGCTGGCTTTGGCTGGGACAGAGTTAATTTTCTTCACAGTAGCTGGGATGGGGCCATGGTTTAGATTTGTGCTGGAAACAGTGCTGATAACCGGAGTTTTTTGTTCCTATGGAGCAGGGCTGACACAGAGCCAAGGCCTTTGCTGCCTCTCCCCCCACCCCACCAGCGAGCAGCTGGGGGTACACAAGGAGCTGGAAGGGGACACGGTTGGGACAGCTGACCCCAACTGACCCCAGGGGTATCCCAGACTGCATGGCATCATGCTCAGTGTATAGAGCTGGGGGAAGAAGGAAGGAAGGGAAGGGACATTGGGAGGGATGGTGTTTGTCTTCCCAAGTCACTGTTAACATGTGATGAAGCTCTGCTTTCCTGGGGATGGCTGAGCACGTGCCTGCCCATGGGAAGTAGGGAATGAATTCCTTGTTTTGCCTTGCTTGTGCGTGCAGCTTTTGTTGTACCTGTTAAACTGCCTTTATCTCAGCCCACGAGTTTTCTCACTTTTACCCTTCTGATTCTCTCCCCATGCCGCCAGGGAGGAGTGAGTGAGAGGCTGGGTGGGGCAGAGCTGCTGTCTGGCGTTATGGAAACCATGACACCTGTTAATGAGTATCTTTGTGTTATAAAAAAGTGCATTTTTAAGAACATGATACCCATAAATGATGTCACACTATCAAAGGGATTCCTAGTGCTCAGTTGCAAAGAAGATAGGCATGCTCTTAAACGTGCAGGGAAGATGCTCCTGCTTCTGAAAGAGGTTTTAATGGCTGTATTCATGAAAGGATGCTCACATGTTCTAATCAACTTCTACTTAAGCTGTAAACTTTGCTGTGGCTGTATGTTCTTTGGCAGCACCTGGTGGAATTTGGATAAAACTACAATAATAATGTAAATGTTCCTACAACTTTAGTACTTTTTGTATAAATACTTCTGATGAAGTTACTACTTAAACTATTCACAAAGCACAAACTTCAAGTTAATACGAAAACAGATAATTTCTTGTATTTTACAAAACATCAGTAGGTGTTTTTGTAATATCAAATAACGCATTACATTAACTACAATATCTAGCTTTAACCTTGAGATTAATATGTAGCTTGTTTTGCATTATTCTAGTGAAAAAAGAAAGTTAAAGAAAATTGTAAAATGCCATCCATTTAATACAACCTGGAGGAAAGAAAAGATTTAATATGTACCATAAATTAACTGTCACTCACAGCAAGAGAACAAGTAAACTGACATCTCTACATGAAAAAAGAATGAAATAACACATATGTTTTTAAAGACATTTTAGAGAAAGCATCTGACCACATTTTGTACTTGGCTCTGTTGATGACTGGTAAAACCTTTCCAATTTAGTCATTAGCAGAGAGCAATCATTCAAACTAAACAGAACTACTAGGTAATTAGATATTATCTGCTTGTGATACAGAGCTTCTAAAATTATAATGTCCTATCAAAAAGTATTCATATGGCAGGGGGAAGGGGACTTCTCCTCCTCAAAGTAATACTATATGAAGCATTTAGCACAATATGAGCCGGTGGCTGTCAAATTTGTCTCGTTTGAAATACTGTAATTAACAGAAGGGAGCCTAACGTACTTATCACAGTTAGCCACTTGTATTCAAATCATGCTAGAGTGTTGAAGCCCAGAAACATTTTTTTTTTCCCCTTTTTCTTTTTCCACTGCCAAAGCACTAAAACCCCAATAATAACCTTTCAAAAGCATTTATGATTTGATTTATTTTCTCTTTATGCAGTCTAGGAATAAATTAATGAAGAAAACTAGTGACAGAGGTGAGATCATCTTCTACAGAAGACTTTCAACTTATTAAAATTTATGTTAAAACAAAACATGATGTTAAGAAGTACTGACAACCAACAATCACACTTTTTGTACCAATCTCTTCTATTGAAAACAAGTCTGGATTCTTACATTTATAAATGCATTGTGCCCTTGGTAATTTGGCTTCGAGATGTCAAACATTTTTGTCAAGCAGTGTTCAGAAATACAGCATGAGATTACTTCACAATCACATGTTCTGAAATACCTTGCAGACCATTGCTCATCATTCCAGTCTATCTTTGATTTATTTGTATTACAAACAGGTAATACCGTGTACTGAAAGCTAATCCAAGATATGAGAACTATGTCAATAGGTTACTAAAATATTACCATGACACAGAGTTTCTGGCAAGCATAGAGATAACAGTATTCATTTAAAATTAGGATCTAAATTTTAAACAACAGGACTACTTATATTTTCTCCAGTGCTTTTCACTCGAGCACTATGAAGTACTTTACAGACACTAAGATACTGAGCCTCACAAAAACTCTGAGAGGCCTGACAAAGGGTAATGTGTATCACTTAACCCACCACATAATGCTACCACCTATCAGGTGAAGCACAGACACACCAGGATGTCCTACAACTGCTTTTGACAGAAAATGAAGGGAAAAACCTGCATCCTGTTAAAAAAAATTCTAAGTTACACCTTTAGTGTCATGCTGCTTGACTGTGATGTCTCATAACCAAAAGTAGATGGGACTTCAGCATCCTGTTGTTACTAAGAACCTAAGATAAACCTTTCTGCATGTTTTCTGTTGGAAAGTTTGCAAAGCTATAATTAACATTAGATGCTTTAATGAATCAAGAGAAGACCAGATTAATTTCAGATTTGTGAGCTGGTACTGTGTGTCTCGAAAATGAGCACTGCACAGGCTCACAAGACTTATTGAGGACACAGTCCAATCTGCAGGACCGCACATTTCCATGTGTTTCTGGTATTAGAAAAAGATACCTCTTTCCATTCTGTAACTCAGAATCTTGCAGATCGGAGGTAAATAAATTTTTCCATGAACAGTTTTAGCCTTTTTTTGTTGTCAGCTCAACTACCTTAAGAAAAGCGTTTTTTCTACCTTTTCAGTGGCATTATAACTTCTTTTTCTTTTAATAAACAAGTTTGGTGCAATTTAGGTCATGCATATCTTTCATTTACTTTAGATCTGCTGTCAGGGAAAAGGGAGAAAGGTAGCAGACAAAAGGTCCAGCAACTGAAGTTCAGGATTCAATTTCTTTAAATGCATTTACTTGAAGGCTCTAAAAGCCATGTTACAGTTTAATCTTCCCCAAACCATTCAGTTTCTGCTAGATTTAGCACTTTTGTCCCTTTGTATTCACAGACTTCACATAGCTTCTCCCAGGCTGGCAGGCCAACATATTAGAAATAAAATGCAATTCTGGTATCTGACACTTCAATTTAGCTTCTTCAGTAGCAAAGATCATCAACTGCACTGCTTTCTCCCATGACAGAAGATCACCTAAATATCACTTAACTGATGTGAGCTCTGTTGGTAATGCATACACTGTCTCCCCACTACATTACCACCATGCTGTCTAGAACAAAAATCAATTTTTAATTGACTGGATTATTTGAGGAATGTGGCTCATCCACTGTGCACTGCTGATAGATTCTCCTAGTTTTCCTGTCAGCAAAGACTGTAAAATTTCAGGCATCTTCAATACAGTAATTCA
>NW_009259977.1:493824-515886 GCF_000687185.1 Egretta garzetta
CCCGCCCCATTATCCTCTTTCCTGGCTAGCATAGTTAGGTCTCTAAAACATAGTACAAATGAAAAAAACCACCAACATAGGAAAGACGATGAGGTTTTCATGAAAATTAAAATTAGGCAAAGGACGCAAAGGGATAAGGTACACAGAGAACTACAGCAGACTTGAAAAATTCCTTCTAAGTTTGGCACTGAAAGTATACCAGTGGATTATAGTGTCGAGTATCAAATCTGCAAGATCCAAGAACAATCTGCAATACCTGGCCTTAGCAGCAACCAAAGTACGATTTCTCAACTAAGTATCATTACCTCTTTCTTCAGTTATCATGAAGATATAAACCCAAGCAGTTAAGGCAAAGTTTTGACTAATTCAGTATAGTTCCAGAAACCACAAATTTAAGATACTGATTTCTTGCCAGTAAAGATATATATGAAGATACATTTGGCTTCCTAAGTTTCCGAGTCTCATTTCACAAATGTCCAAAATCTGTATTTTTCTTTAACCACATGTGTTAGAGTTTGACTAAGTCGTCAACAGGATGCTATTTTTTCCTGTTCTCTATGCATGACTCCATGGAAGTCCTAACATTACTGGCATTTTATAGTAACATTATTGGCATTTTATGCCATAGTCTGCTGGACCATGTTCAGCCAGTGCAGCTGTATTTCAGGAAGTCAGTCCCTGACCTAATCCTCTGTGAGACTACTGCGCTGCCGTCCCTCTCAGCCCAGGAAAGAGGGAGCTGCAAAGCAAGCTGGCTAAGGCACTACTGCTGCTTTTATAGCCGTGGTGTTAGCCTGTGCCAGTCTGAAATGCTGGCAAAAGCATGCATCCTCGGAGGTTTCCTGACTGCCTCTTAGGCTGTTCTATGACTGCTACCAGATCTGTACAATGTTGGTACAAATCTTCCCAAATTAGGTATAGATATATTTCTACACAATAAACTAGAACACGTTGGTTCAGAAGGGGTTTTGTGCAGGCTTTGTGAAAGCTGGAAGAAGACAGAAATACTTGATCATGCATAAAGTTAGAACGACACAGTAAGAGAATGCCTGATTTGCGTTATACCTGTCAGTACAAAGCAAGCCTGTCGAAGTTTCTAACACATCAGCACCTTGTACCCTGTTAGCATGGCACTTCTGATGCAGTACTAAAAATCCTAAAAGCCAGACTTCCTGGATCATCAAACAATGCCCCATATATGTGCTGTCAAAATTGACAGATTCTGGAACTTGATATTCACAGAAAACTCTCCTCCACTTTAACTACAAACACAAACTTTGTTTTTTCAGAGCTTTATCCACTTTCAAGCTTCTCCATGAGCTCCAAAAGTAGAAAAGAACAAAGAAAATATTTCAACTGATATTTTTTCTGGTTTTATTTCCTGATGATTCATGGCAGTAACATACCGAAAGCTTAACCAGCTGTCAGATAAAAACAAGCCACCTTTAAGTATCCGAAACAATCCAGGTCTCTGAATATTTCAGTAATTGTCAATCATTATTCCAAAAGAAGTGTGTATTTAAAACTAAACTTATGCTTTAAAACAAGACAAAAGCATGATTAAATTTACTTTAGAATACCAGTTCAAAATTAGGGTAGACCCTTTCACCTTGTGTTTCAGAATCAGAAACGCGTTTATAGTCCAGGCTAAAATGTATATTTCAGATGCTACTCATGTCCACTTCCAATACACTTCTGCCTTTATCCAAATACTTTTGAACTGCTACAGCCCTAAAAGAATCCTGCATACAATGACTAAGATGTCAGGAACACATAGGATGAATCCAGAACATAGCAGATTTCTACTACTGTCTTCTAAATACATTCAGAAAAGCGTTCTGTGACTCCAGAAATGTTTCATACTGAGTAATTTGGGAAGAAATCTTCTTAATGTAAGGATTTCATACAGACTTGGAATTTCTGTTCTCCAGTTCACAATGAAAGTAAAGGACAAGGCTTGTAGTCCAGTGTAGGTGCACTATACCGCCTTTGATAATATCGTGCCAAGAAGTAATTCAGCTTAGTAACTGCAAAAACAGAAGCCATTGAAATCTATGGTTTCCACAGCCTATACTCACAGAAAAAGTTTCCATCTCACTGATAGGTAGCGAGGAAATTCTCAAATATTTTCTAGATTTCTGCACATCCGCCTTGTCATCCTGCCAACATCCACCCAACTTCAGAAGCTCAAAGCTCCTTTTCAGCCTACATGATTGCTTCCCCTAAGAATAAAGGGACTACATAGTTATTAATGCATATATATATAGTTATTATCTTTTTGTTAATATAAAACATCAAAATATAGCAATAACTGAAATCCTAAATACTTGAATTACCTAAACTATTTCAAGTAATTAACTTGTGATTTACTGGCTTCTTAACATGAACCCATCTTCATGATAGGCCTTTTCAGTACTGATACATAACTCTGAAAACAAACTGCTTAGGAAAATTATTTATAAAACAAAGTAACATCAACTTGATCTACTAATATAAATTACTGGATTTGATCCCTAATGCAAATGAATCTTCAATTTACTATTCCATTAACACTTTGGACTCGTATACCACAGCACAGCTTACACAAATTCACCGTGTGGTGTTATAGTCCATAGCACTTAAAAGCCAACCCATGCATTTTAGATTATAGTCAAACTCTTGTTCATTTGCTGAATATGATAAATGAAAAGTTAGGGAATTTTTTTTCTCTTAATGAGATGAAATTTAGCTTGTGTATAACTGTGACTGAGAGTACCAAGGAGATGAGCCCACAATGCAAAAGGTTCTAATCTTATTTTAGTAAAACCAGCAATAATACGTTACTGTTACACAGTATATTCCCTCTATTAATGTTACTTTACAAATAAAGGGAAAAAAAAGTACAGGTTGAAGTCAGCATTTTCAAAGATTACTTAAATTTCTGCAGGTTGATTGGTTTTTCTGAAGCATACATCATCTCTTAAAACAAAGCCTCTGTGTCTAAAATCTGGCATCCAACTGCTGAGACATCTAAGAAAACAGATTTCCCCAAAGATAAGGAAAGCATACTAAAGCTCATGCTAAAAAGCAGAAGTCCTGATACATTGGCCTGCTGATAGTTTACGTTTGGACTTCTCATGTTTCTATGCAACTTCAGCAATTGCACAAGAATTCTGACACGGCACTATTTGCAGATTAGAAAACATCCCTTCAGTAAGTGCCAAAGTAAAGCTAGGCTGCATTTAATTTGATGCAGTATTTAGAGTAAAACAAAAGCCTAAAAGTTCCTGGTGTTCCAGGTCACTACAGTGAAACTAGGACCGAACAAGTAACACACTAGCATACAGCAGATTTATATTTTTAAAATCCAAATTATTCAGATTAAATCTGAATTTTAAAATCAATTTTATATACTTTTACAGTTGGGAGGTGCATATAAAGCACTTGTATAAAATAGCAATATTCTTTATAGCTAACAACATAACCTAAGACAGTAAAATAAAGTATCACTGGATCCTCCCTCACCTAACCTTGATCTGCCTCACCTAACCTAACTCTGCCCCTCAGACGAGCACAATTATCCCTAATGAAGAAATGAAAACTTCATTAATTTCAGCATTAGCTAACAAAAAACAAAGCTTCCTATGATTGTACTTATTCCCATAAAATCAAGCCAATTATACTGGTGGGCTAATACTACAATCTCTGTTTCACAGAGACGGAAGACAAAGTTGCAGATCAGAAAAGATTTGTCCATCATCGAACAATGACCTAGTGACTGACAGCAGTACTTAAGCAACACCGTGTCTTTGTTAAAATACAACTAGCAGACTTCAGGTCTTTTTGTTGTTATCTATACAGGATTTCAGCCCAAAAAGCTGTCTGTGGTTTCCTGTCTACTGAAGGCCATTAATAAATAACCCATGTTTTGGTCAACTGTCTCCTACTTTATTAATTTTTTCCCGATTCTTTCTAAAGCATCTTTTTTGACTCTTTTGTAGGTTACAGGATAGTCTGCAAAGCTGCCTCTCTCTCAGTGTTTCAAAATCTTAGATGTCGCACAGAGAAAATTCTGAAGACATTTGTGCCAGTTATTAACAGAATCTCTTGTGCAATTTTTCAGCTCCATGTTTTTATACTTTTTATGAAGTATTAAACTTACTTCTATTTTACAGTTTTCTAAAATGCTACTTCAAACAAGTAATGATGGAAAACAGTATCTCCCTCTGGCTACTTGCAGGCTCATGCACACAGATTCCTTCGACCTATTTTACTTACTTCCTATTTAATTGTTTCTGATAGCAAGTTTCTGTCCATCCTTGGTTTACAGAGCTGTAATTTTTTCATCATGTTCCAAATATGTTTTTCTTTAGCTGCAGCCCCTAACAGCAACACAGTTCCTCTCTTCCCATCATCTTACTGCTTTACACTATAAACCCTTATGAATTTAATTTACATACATATACTAGTAAAAATATTTAGTATAACTCAGACATTTATTGTTCTCTATTTCAAACATTCATTTAATAATGCTAGTCTATTAATCGGATGAATGCTAAGTAAAGGACAATGTGCAGATACCTAATTTTACCCAGAGGGAAACAAAACAATTTCCAAAAAGCCATCACTTACTACAGCACTCTGTTGATATTTCAGAAATGCATTTCTCCCTTGGATATATTCAGAAAGCATTCTACAAGTCTACAAATGCATCTTTTTAATAACAGTACCACATAATTCTTCAGCGCTATGCAGAGATGAAAAAGAGCAAATGTTTTATCTATCCCTGAAACAAAGGTAATAAGCCTTTGTCTTTGCTTTTTTTTTGTGCGTGCTTTAAGCATTTACCTTAATGAGCTTTGTTTCTTTGTACCTCTGGAGATTAGTATTCTGCCCAACAAAACAATTTATTGCCCAAAATGTTACTACTGCTGATAAAATCTTCGCTTCTCCAATACTTCTGGCTTGACAGCTAATACCCTAATGTTTCATTTACAGCTGAACAAAGCAGCTTATCTCTACTAAAATGGGAATTAGTTAGTAGTAAGAAATAATTTCAATCATCTGTTCTGCTTCCAAAGTAAAGTGATGACTTGTGCATTCTTCCTTCTATCTGATGACAGGTATGTTGCAGTTCTTGGAATACAGAACAGGTCTGTCACATACGCTTTGTAATTTGTACAATGCAGCTACATGGATTAGGGAAGAGTCAGGTCTTTGCTGTCAAAAAAATCTGCAATCAGCAGTATGCAGCAGTCAGCACTTTTACTTTACAGATAGGGCACAGACTCAAGGGAAAAAAATCTGTTCTGATCAATAAATAGCTTCATTTTGTATCTGGAACTCTGTAATATTCCAACAAGTCTATGCATATGTTAAAATCCCTATTAATAACAGAAAAGATTTTGTTAATAAAATCAGATTTAAGGCATGTGTTTGCATAAATAGGTTTGCTTAGTTACATCGTAAGGTGATATCTAATTACTTATATCTCCAGGAATTAATATCTACCAGGATTTTAGCTACATATCACACACATCAAATCAGTGTGGAATTCCTATCTGAAGTAGTTCATATATACTTGGAACTCTCTATGGCAAAGGACAAAGACTGAGTTTTGCTTGATGTCTGAATGACCTTCTTATCCCAACATGATTTTTTCATGTTGTTACAGAATAAGGTCACCTGAATACTTCAGGGAAAGCAGTATAACATTTGCCCATGCTGTATTTTCTCTGTAGTATTATTTTTTGTAACTAGTAATTTATTATGCACCGAGTTTAAAAGAATTACAGAAGTAATTAGAACTGTAGTGTCATTCCTGAGTTCTCTAATATTTGGTTCTTTAATTTGGCACCGCAATTTATGAGACCATAACAATTTATAGCTAGTGCTTTTTAAATTCAGCATCAGTTTTATCGGAAAAAATGAAATTATGAATTTCAGGTGGCACTGGTAAAAAAGGCTGTGGTTGGAGATGAAAGGTGCATTAGATTAAAATACTAATACCAGGAAATAAGTAAAAATTAAAATAATCCTTCGGAATTAAGTGGAAAGACATTACACGACAATCTGGTGTTAATTTCAACTTGTCCATATATATTTTCTATATAGTCAGCAATATATACCACTGATTTCATTCAGCTTGATATTCTTAGACACAGTGACCGCATTACACACACATGCTGAACTTGTGTTAACATTGCAAAATTCCCACAAGTGTAAGTGAATGTGTTGTTATGGAAAATGGGGCAATGGTTTTAAGCACCACACAATAAACCAAATTTTCCATTATTACAGTACTACAGCTTTGGTCTCTACCTTCTCAGAAATTTCAAAAAACTAGAGGGTCCAGTGGCAAGAGGCTTGTCAGAAATTACGGGGCCAGCACCACTAATCACAAAGGGTTTTGTTCGGGTTTTTTTTTAAGTAATGGAAATAATAATTTGGTAGAAAATCTTTACTTCAGCCTGATAGACAATGGAGTGCTCAGAAAATACACACCTGATTTCTTCTTATGCAATAATGCTGAAGTAACTAGTATGTGGAAGAGGCACTGTCATTTTGCAATCCTGCTATATAAACCTTCATTCAGAACTTCCACTCTGTTATGACTTAATGGTGTTCCAATGGATTTGAAATTAATCGTGTATTTCTTTCTGAGATTCTTTTTAATCCTACCTCACATCCTTACTTTTCAACCACAACTAAATGTCATAAATCAGTTTAAAAATTAAGTTATAATATACATTAGTTATACTAATAGTATAAAGGCATCCAACATTTGTCATCTGTCATATGATATCAAACTCGATCTTTCTGCAACATACATTTTGCTGACCACTTTACCTGCAGGTATATGCTCTGCCCCAGCTCTCAAGAGATGCTAGACCACCTTAGCATTTTTCATACTCCTATTAGTCCAGGAGTCTGAACCAACTTTATACAGCTAAAAGGTCAGTTTGTTCCTCTGCTGTGAGAGGTTATTTTATTCTATTTCCATGTGTCTTATGTTGGTTATAAAAAGACTGAATAGGCTAAGAAGCCTTTTTCACTGAGGGATGTATTTATCAAAAAAAATTTTGTGATACTATAGAGGATAATATTACATGCTGATTTACCCAAAAAACCATTTACTAAAACCTGAATTTATACTTTAACTGAGTTTAACAACAAAAATCTTAAATGCTTACTTGGCTGCTGCACCACATGGCAAATTCTGCATGACTGCTCAAGGGAATGTTATGATTAATCAAAAGGTTGTGATTAGAGATGAAGTAACAATTGTTTTACATGTATTTATCCGTGAACCAAATAGTATTCAGTTAAATGCTGGTTAAAATCCAGACACATGGATTATTTCACTTATCACTAAACTATAACTGCCTCTGAGATTCAAATATACTCTGCAAAAGGAACACCTACAGAACAGTGCAAAAAACTACACTAAAAGAATGCGATAGGCAGTGTTTCCTTCAGAAATAAAGTAGTTGAACTAATCACCTGCAGGAAGTTGTTAAATGAGCAAAATACTCGAGACTATTTCTTGTCCAAGATGATGTATCCTACCAGCATGTAACATCCAGCTAAGATAACCGCCAGCACAGACCAAACTACATGTTACTACTTCTACTACACTTTTTTCTTTTTATAATCTTTACTTACTCCCTGCCCTTTGACAGTTCTGTAGTTTGTGATATCATTCATAGAAATTTGTTGGGTTTTTAAAATTAGTTTTGCTTTTTAAATATAAAGTGGTTGAAATGAGCTGATACCCCAGAATCACCCAAAATACCAGCACATTTTTTTAACTTGACAAGGCCAAAAACAGAGCAAGTATTAATTCCCGTATATTGTCCTACCTGTATTTCAAGTTTTTGTTTGTATGCTTACACATATATCAGTACATACATACATATAAATGCCTCCTCACCTCGATTCTATAATAAGCATATATCCAGATATAATAATGAAAATATGGATAGAATACTTCCTCATCATATGAATCATCAAGGTATACATTGGCAGTACATTAAGTAACTTGAGTGACAGTTTAAAATGCTTATTTAGCCAATTGTTTAACATGAATAAATGTTAAAAAAGGTAAGGCAGGAAAATATAATGATTATTTGAGAGTGCCATGAAAGGTTTCAATATGATAAAATAGGTGGAATAAAAATATTTCTACCTACACTGAAAAGGAAAGGACAATTTTCTTTTTGGTTTAGTGATTCTTCTCAATAAAAATATGAAGAGAATATGTTAAGAAGGTGCAAGCTAATGCAGCTGGAACAATAACTGTACAGACAGGTATATGTAAAATGAAATTGGGAGAGGATCTGGCATATAAGATAACTTCAGGCACCCTGAAAATACTACTCACAAGGATATGAATATATATTTACAAAAGGCTAAATCCTGGAGTTCTTTCTTACTAGAACCTTATTTAAAACCATGAAAAGGCTTCTGTGAAGGGTTACTATCAGATGTGGTCCCACAGAGTGAAGCTGGATTTAATCCCAATTTATTCCACATGGCAGTAATGACAATGTCTATATACACAGAACCATAAGAGTTCTATTTGGCCTGGAGCTGTTTAATTTTTAGTGCAGGTACTGTGCTGTCAATCTTTGAAAACAGTATTAATTTAATGCTGCATGCATTAAAAGTGTAAACACACAGCTGTACAAGATTTAACTGCACTGACAAAAGCAGCATTGAGGCATCCCTTCGCTGAGATTTTAACTCTGAAATTAAATTTTGCACAAAATATGTGTTCTTGAAAAGTAAATGACAAGTAAGATTTTACAAGTGAAAAATTTAATTAAGTAGTTGATTCTGAAAGTATCAGAACTATGTGTTCAGCCAGCGTAGTTACTACATTTAACATTTAGTATAGTTTAAAAACACATAATTTTTTCTTTCTCTGCACTTACTATTAGTAATGTTAAAAACATGAATTTGACAGCATGCACAGAAAGATGTGGAAACTATCCATTTGCTGCACACTGTGTCATTCAATTGTCCATAAATGCTTAAGAAAATAGAAAAAAGGTAAGCATGTGGGCTGCATGCATTGACTGTGGTCACTTCTGTTATTTTTTTCCACCTCATCACACATTGTGTGAGCCGCATTTCCAATTAACCTTCCCCTGAAATAAGGTAACTTGACACAGCCTACACTTCATTTTCTTTTATACTCATACAACCATAATTCCTTTATCACATAGTAAGATGGGCTATTTAAATTTATATAAAACTCCAGAACTTACAATCAGCATCACAGAACAGACTGGCGTGCCCCTGAAGGCACTATGAAGCCAAAGAGACTCTCAGTGGGAGCAACTGAACATCATAAATTGCAAAGTAAGAATTTTCCATGGTTTAGAAAAAGTAGCACAATCACCAAATATGGTAGTAACATGTGAATTACTGAATGTGGATGAGAAAACACAATTTTCCTATTATTCATGGACAAATTTAGCAGGCTAATCCTATCAACTGCAGGGATTTTGGCAGTTGAAAATGCCAGAGCATCTGTGACTTTGACTTTCCTTGGAAAGAAAGCAGAACTGGAAGATACCTCCTGAGTCAGTGAGGCCAGTCACCTGCTAAGAAGACACATGATGTAATTTTTGTTAAGAAACTGTCTTAAAATTCGGTAACTGTTTGACCTCCCCTGGCCCATGCTCAGACTGAAATCCTGTCTCAGAAACTCCCTGATGTTACTATTTAAAGGTTCTTTTATATCTCTCCATAAATTATTATGTACAGCACGTACTTATCTTTGTGCCTTTTAGCTTAAAGTGCTGTCCATATCCCAGTTGTTTACTTCAACTTATTCATAGAGAGCAATGATATCCTCTTCTCAGCCCTTTTTTTTGCTTGACTAAACACGCCTATCTCTTCTTTAATACGATTAGTTCTCCATTCCCCTCATCCTACTAGCTCTTGTCTGCACCTATTCCACTTTGTGTCCACCTGTCATGATCCAACTGTACCATATGGTTAATAGAAGACATTAAATGTACTTGTAAGTCTTACACGTACCATTAGACTTTGAACTAGTTGCGTGTTTGAGTTTGGGATATATAATTCATAACATTAGCTTTGATGCTTTGGAGCTATTACAGTATTTAACAAGAGCTATTATAGTATTTAACAATAACACCTTAGCTGCAAACTCCTTGAATACAGGTATTGTGGGGTCAGGCACAAAAACACTAGGCCAATAGTCTATATTTGAAATTAGGCTATATGGTCTGTTCATGCAAAGCCAGCAGCTTTTAAACATACAAATTTGCTACAGATTAGTTTTATCAGTATGATCAGTCTTTGTTTTCAAAATTTTCAGTATTATACTTCAATTTTAGAATTTTAAGATTTATGCTAGTAACAAGAAATAAACAGAACAATTATCTGTTGTTTCAATAACAGATTCTGTGATTATAGTATGTAAAGATCGCTTAAACAGTTTGAGAATATTCTTTCAAGCATTTGTTCATACCCATATATTATGTCTGGAGAACTATTTGCTCACTTTGGCTAATTTTCTTTCTAAATACCTCTCTATTTATTATCATGACCAGCAGTAGTTACAGACAAATTATTTTTTTAATGAATACACTGGAGTTCCTTTAGACTTTTTGCCATTTTACAACAGGCTACAATGCACATTATAGTTATGGTGTCTTTGTTAGAGGTGGCCACTTTAGGGTGAAATTGTCAGAATTTATGGTAAGATAGTAGAAAAAGAGAACAAAAAGAGAAAGCATTTTATTGGATTAATCAATCAGGAAGATTTCCTAATACTATACCCCCACCCCAACACCAACAGCCAGTCATCACAGTTCTAGAAAGTAATGGATATATAGCTTAATATAATGTAGGACTATTTACTCACTATGGACTATGTTATGTCTGGTCCACCTGGCTGTATACTACAGGATATGATGATGTCTTGTGAATGTGAGCTCATCAAATATATGAAACTGCTGCTGTGAGTGCATGGGAATATACTGTCATCATCTTCTTTGCCTAGCAAAAGATAGAATTGGTATATTTAGCACTTGAGGTCAGGTCCTCAAGAGGACTAACTTCAATTGAGCTGTAATGATTTACAAAAGTGAGAGATCTGGTCTTCAGACTGCATAAAATGTTGTCCCTTGTCAAAATACCATAACACTAGAACTGAAGAGCAAATTGACATGAAGTTTGTGGTCTATCAGCTCTTTCCAAGAATTGAAAGTGATTTTCATCACCTTAACAGTTTTAAGTTTCTGGTAGTTCCATAAAATACTTAAATTACACATAGATCTTCTGGCCAATCAGATATTTATCATACATTTATCATTAAACATAGTTAATATATGAGCAACATGATCTACAAGTACATCTCATTTACCAATATTAAACCACATTACATTTCAAACAAATTTAGCTTACTGCATTATTCAGGAAGGATATGTATGAGTCTGTTTAACTGGTGTTCCTTACATGCCAATTAATGTACATACTGTAAGTACGCAAGTTACTGTAAACTGTAGAAGAGGATAAGAAAAGACTAACTGTCAAATAAATAAGATGTGCCTGAAAGAAGAATGTAAGTAAAAATCTTACTTCAATTTCCAATATAACTCTTTGCTTACAGGCATGTTTTACAGGTTGGCACTCAATAATTAATGCAAATAGAAATAAAAAGATAATATCGTTGTACAGGCTTAGTGTAAAAAATTCTGTAACCATAAATTATGTACACTTTACACTATATAAACACACAAGTATTACTTCATGTAAAAATCATACAGATAAGTTCTGTATAAAGAGACATAAATACATATGTATGTTCAGGGTACTTCAAGAAATTTTAACACTTGAATTGGAAATTTAAAAGATTATCAGATAAATTTGACAGCTGAAGGTACTACATAATCTCATAGATGACTTATACTTTTCATAGATCCACATATCTGATAAGTAATTACAGACATCCATCAAGTAAAATACGTAGCTGAGTGCCAGAAGCTAGGCAAGCATACTGAAGCTATATGCACACTTCATGTTTTACTCAGGCACAGCATACTTTGAGGAGTACAATTAATTTTATTAGGCATTATCGTATCTAGCAACTGAAGTTTGGAATTTATTTTACTCATAATAATAACTAATGCTGAGCAATGTGGTTCCATAATGCAAAAGACACCAAGAATAATAAACAAACAGGAGACAAATACCAAATATTTCACAGTAGAAGTTCCATTTTCTTTATGCTTACATCTTGTGCTGATACAGCAGGTTACTCCATGATGACAAGGCTGATATTCTCTCAGCCCCTTATTGATGATACACCATATGTCATTCATAGTTTTGGGGAGGGAGGTTTCGTGGTTTGTTGGTTTGGGGTGGGGGTGGGGGGTGTTGGTTATGGTTTGGTTGGTTGGTTTTTTTAAATCTTACTTGCTAGTCACTTGAGCAAATGTGAGTACTCTAAATCCACCAAAACAGAGATTCCAGACCTTCATGAAAACTACGTTTTTCAGTGTCTTCTGAGCACTTACCAGCTCCAAGTCTACTTACGCATTTTTCACTCCAACCTTCACAGCCCAATTTTTAGCCAGTTCTGCACACTTTCCATTCTGCTCTGATTTCAACAGAGGCAGCCTCAACCCTACTGCTCACAGCACTGCTCAGCCACTTGCATGAACAATACATAAACTCATAGGAACACCCAGAACACCTGGTAAGCACTGAAAATCACGGCACAATTTCAAGAACTTTTCACAGGCGTTTTCCAAACACGTACAACTTGAGTGGGATCACAGGCTTTTTCATACACATTAGTAAGGTCCTAAGTCTGACCGGACCAGAATATCCCCACAGAAGTCCACAGTTTAGTTTCCAGACCCATTCAATCTTTTGAGTGTCCTGCCACACTAGGAGACTGTTACATGCCACAACAGCTTATTAGACACCAGTCACCGGGATCTTTTATGTGAAGAGCAAGCTTACTATAAATAAGTCACTGAGCATGCATCAGCACTACCAATTTTCAATCACTACTGATGGAGCTCAAATCTGAAGAAGCATGAGGAAGGTGAAAAGCTCTATAGCCTATGACTGTTCCCTTATTAAACTTTTGTCACTGCAATGAGTTATTATTTTAAGAAATCGAGTAAAAATACTACACACAATATTTGCTTATTGGTTTTGGACTATTTATAATCTTCTATTAACTGTTTGTTTTTTTTTTTATACTACTGAAATTTAGATATTCTTCACAAGAAAATTAGTCATTTACCCTAGTTTCTAAGAGTGAATGGTCCATACAGTATTTTGAATCAAGTTATTAAGAACTGTTATTCCAAGCAGTTACCTTTGTCGTTCAAAATTTTGCTTGACATTCTCCAAAAAGTTAAGGAGATTGACATATTAGAGAAGGATATAAGACATTGAATCATGTGCTCCATTTCCTTTTTTCCTCCTAATTATTTCTGTCATTCAAGAATATATTTGCACTATATTTAACATTTTAAATCTAAATATGGCCAGATTACATCATTATGCTACCCTCTATTAATCACATCTGAAACTGGTTTGTAGATCACATCTTTACAAATTAGATAAATAAAAAGTAACTCAAATTTTAAAAAATCTACACTGATCTACTTATTTTTAAAAATAAGTCAGAAAAGGAACAGCACAGATTACAGAAATAAAATTATCATGGTCTTTTGTAACAAATTAGAGACAAATATTTGAAAACTGACCAAAATAACAGCCAATATATGTAGTTAGTACATGAATGAAAGGTTTGGATTATTGATGAGCAAAATATGATAGTAATTCTTATTGTTGCATTCAAGAAGCAACTAAGGTGCAAAGCAGGGTAAAGTGTCATTGACAAGTGTGTATTGATGTTTGTTTGATACCAGGAAGATGAATTACAGTTCTATTAATTCAAGTTGGCAGATTGGACTTGGCAAGCATAACAGTGAGATAGCTTTCATGACATGTTGAACTGAGGGACCATAACCCACAGCACTTAGGATAAAACAATTTACAAATTGTCTGTCAGTTGTCTGTCTGTCTTTCATTCTTTAAGAAATCATGCAGGATCCTCAGCTAGAACCAACAACAATTAATTCCTTTCCTGAGTGAATTTCCTAAAAACCTCATGATTCACCTAGTGTCAGCACTCTGATAAGCTAGCAACAGTGACAGAAATTGAAGTTCAGAAAATAGTATGAAAACTGGCATTAAAATTAGATAACCATTACTTCTATGATAAAAGTGGTTTATCAAAATCAACAAAATTATGAATCTTCTGTACAGCTCATATGAATCACATACTGTAAATTCACTCTGATTATTTATTCTCTGTATTGTATTTGGTTTATGATTTTGGAAAGCTCTGCAGCAGATATCTGAAGTACAAATACCTAAACTAAACTTAGGAGATTTGGGAGGCTTACAACTTCTTTACTTCATTGCATTACATGTCTATAAGTAGAAAGCAATTCAGTCTGAAGTGGTACTTATGCATTATTCCTTTACAGCTTCTCAGCAACACTGCTGTTGAATTCTTAGCATTCAACGTATTCTGGTTTTACAATTTAAGTAGAAAAAGTGATGTACACACTTTCATTATAATTATGTAGCTTAAGAAGTGTCCAGTAGCCACATGATCTTTTAATTTTACAATAACTAACAATCAAAAAGCAACTTTTTTTTTCCCCCCACGATGAGTAAATTAATCAGTCATTGTGTTATGAAATTACAGGTTGTAAACTGTAGGAAATATCACAACTTTCTAACACTATATTATCTATATAGAGGAGAACTATCACTGCTTAATATATGTTAACAAGAACGCCAAGCACTTACATTTAATTAAAGCTATACATCATTCTAGATAATTAGTAATAATTAAGAAGAATTACCACCCTAAATAAGGCAAATAATATTATTTCAAGTGAAACTTGAAGTCAGAATTCAAAAACCCAAAATAAACTCTTGGGAATGCAAATACGCCATTATGCAAACTGTTTTCTTTAAGTATGATATAATTTATGTAATGAAATAAATCTATGCTGTTAAAATATTTAGCAGAACTGAGAATAATGAGTAGAGATAGGATTAGTTTAATTAGTTTACTGAAATGGAGTTCTTATAGTGGCTAAGTGTGATGTATTAGCTTTTGTCACTTGGAATAAAAAAAGAGGTAATTAGGTCTCATTCAAATATATTGTTTTCTCTGAAGAAGGAATTGTAATATTTTAGTCTGCATAATAGAAAATAATACATGGAGCATAAAACTTATCTTCTTCATCCAAAAGTACATCTATGATAAATAAGAATAGGAAAACCTTAAGTATTCAGGAATGTAATCTTGAATACATAGATTTAATTTACATGGGTGCAACTCCACAGATTCAAATGAAATTACAACTACTCAAATTGCAGAAGTCTATTAATCATTTATCCCTGCCTAATTTAAAAGTCTGTAACAAATTTTGTCTCTCTATTCAGCAACCTCTTCATTACTCAGAAAATCCTGTCCTGTTGTCCTAAATCAAGGCTTTCACCAGACTGACTCAAAATTAAGAAGAGGAATGCCTTCCCTCAGTAATGTTTACTATTGAATCATAAACACATGCATTGTAAGGTCAGGATCTAATTTTCTTCCCATAAAAATAAGAAAAAAACAAGTATCCTTTTATAGAGTAAGTATCATTTCACAGCCAGAAAACTACTTAATGGTAATTGTACATTTCTGAAGACAGCTGTATGGAACACATTTAACAAGGAATAGAAATAAAATGTTTTATCCATCTTTTTCAAGATCATGGTAAATTTGAATTTTCTCTATTAAGAATGGGGATATTATTCCAAACAGCAATATGAATGTATTTAGACTAGAATCTAAAGGCCCAAGAACTTAACTCTCTGTAGCAACTGAACACAAAAAAAAATAAAATAAAAAAATAAAAAAAATTGTGGTAACACAAAGATGGGAGCCTTGCAAAGCAATTAGATATATTTTTCAGTTAATACAATAGAGAAGTTATGAATGGACCAAATTTAATTTTACTTTAAATAAACACTCAGAAAGGAGAAACCCTCTGCTGTACCATACTGAAAAGCCTCAGGCATTAGTATAACAACACATGACATCTATCATTTAATTTTGCTTTTTTTTGGAACAGTATTGTTACATATGTGGGAGCTACTTAGCATTCTGGATTGTAGAGTTTGGATAATTCCATACACAAGCTTAAAACAGTTCCTAAATTGAAATACAGCAAGTTAGTCACAAAAAAGGATGAGCTCTTCCACTTCTAGCCAGACAGACTTACATATAGTACTTTAGCCAGAAATTCATAATAATTATGAGAATGTAAGAAATACAGCTTGTTCTTGGGTTCAGTTGGAGTACTTATGTTGATTGTTTGGACTGAACAGTAACAGAGAACTGAGCGCTAAAGGGCACAAGAAACATAAGTCGTACAAGTCTTCACTCTATGTGTGTTTGTCAGTATTTCCTACTTGTATCTCACTAACCTCAGACATTCACCTCCCAGATGATTTTGAAAACTAAAACCCATACTTGCTTCAGAACAGCAGAAGTGCCAAACTTGAGCATTTTAAAATATTATGATGTTATTACATTGAGTTTTCATATTCCTATTAGGAAAGTGGGCAGTGTTGCGATTTATGGATCTTAAAAAAACACCACTGTATTACTAATTGGCAAGTAGAAATATATAAAAAACCCTCATGCATTACTGCTGCTGATGTTACTGAGTCTGGAAATATGCTTCTTCTGAACAGATAATACAGGGCCAAAAACCAGATAATGCGAAGCATTACATTGATTATCTACTGTTACTTTATAATATATTTGGGATCCTAAAAAACAGTTCATTACTCATTGATATCATAATGAAGACAGGAGGGAAACTATACAATCTAATTTGCATCTTTTAATTGTAAAGTCCGAACAATAAATTCAAAAGAAATGAACTTGCTGCATGATATAATGAAGATAATCAAATCAGAGATGATTTAATAAAAGCAAAGCACACACTTGGGTACTCAAGAGACTGATACATAATTCATAAAGTTGCCACATTCGGTCATTAGGTCAAATATATTAACTAAGTAGCAAGTTATTCTGAGAACTGGCTATAAAGCTAAAAGATTCTTAAACAAGAGCAGTGAACATAGAAAAAGCTTTTTGCCTCATTTGTAAGTATTGTAATTGACTGTTTACTATATGGTTTGCATGAAACTGAAGACTAAATTGATGCTTATGGTTTTGTATACATACTTTCTTATAGGCACTCATTCTCCTCATCTCATTCCTCGCCTCTCCACAGCAAAATACAGTGGGCTTTGGATATTCATAATAAAAATGCTGAAATCACTAGAAAGTACACGGGATGATGGAATTCCCTTTGCAGTCACCCGTTGGAGAGGATGTGATACAATATTGGCCCATACATTACAATTCTAGAGATAACACTAATCCCCAGGTGCTGCTAGGAGCACTAACTCAACAAAGCTTTACTTGTTATCTGTAAGAGAGAGGGGGAAAGAAAAAAAAAAAAAAAAAAGAAAAATAAATGCCTCCTTTTCCTCATGATGCTGCACAGGGATAAGGATGTAGTGTAAGAGTATCCAACCCTCAGAACATGACATAGAGGTGGCCAGAAAAAATTACCTATGGAGAGGCTCACTTTCTATTAAAAGTGTGAGAAGCAAGCCTGGCTAGGAGCCATTACAAAGCAAATCTAGCACTAGCACTACAGCTACTAATACTGTTCCATTCCCCTCTTCAAGTACTGATCACCACTGTTCATTTAAGGCTCCAAGAGTCAAGCAAGATTCTTGCATCTCTGTCCCCAGGACCCCACTGAGTTTCTATATTTTATGATGCCAGAATGGAAGGCAAGGCTAAAATTCCTCCTGAAGCAAGAGTTAAAAGGAGAACGGAACAAAATAGTTACAAAGAAAGAACACAATGAATCTTTGCAAAAAATTCAGAGGCTCAACTGTACAAAATATTCATCTGACAATTACAAAATCCCTTTCAACTTTTTGTGGAATGTAAAGAAATAAAAATTAACAGTTTTTTGGAAAAATTCTTACATGTTTAGCAAGTTCTACCTGCACTCTCTGCACTTGCACCCACCTGTTGGAGAACAAGTATGTTTCTATCTCCCAGGAATGATACATTCTGTTTCTTAAAACAGATCATCTACATAATCTATCTTAGGTAGCTTGTCAACACAAACATTTTGTCTGTGTGGGAACCCTCAGGAAATCAAACCAAAAATTTAGGACTCAGAGGCACAAAGAAGATGGGATCACCTTGAAGGAATTAGTTGAGTAGATAGTGAATTATGGAAAACTGACAAGCTTCTGCACTACGAATAGCCTTTGGACTTCATAACAAAGCCAGTATTATCCCATGTAATATAATCTTATAACAAGAAGGTGATGTAACGATGGCAAAACTCAAGTTGGGGAAACCCGCTCAAGGAAACAAAGACTACTTCTTAACTGTACCCAAGTAAACTACAATTTGTTTCAGTTTTGCTTTTGTTTTTTAGTTTGGTGGAGGAAGGGTGTGTTTCCAGCCACAAATTCAGGCAGTAAATCACAAGCAAAGTATTACCCAAGCTGAGATAATTATGTATGATGTTCCTGCATGGACTCTGTTTGATACAGTGTAACAGTAGTTTCAGTGATACACTCTATCACACCTCTGTTAGCTATGACGATGCAGTTTCTGGCTTGAAGAACCGTAATTGGTACACATTAGACCACAAGACATACAATTATATGAACATACATGAAAGCGGATGCTGATACAGCACTAACAAAACATTTAATTTCTTCAATTTAGTCAAGCTGTAAGACAAATCCCATGTAATGAAAATACGTTCTTGTACTTTTTCAGTTACACATTTATTTGTATCTATTTGATTGTAACAAATATAATAATAATACAATCACACCAAACTTCAATGAAGTGTGCATTCTGTGTCCATAAATTGCACACAATGCAGACACCAAGAAACATGTGTTAAGCATTTTTTCATTACTTCATTTCCAGCACTCAACTGATAAAAATTGGCTTATATATAATATGGTGTGGCTGCTGGAAGAAAACAGATGGACTCCATAAGGGTATTACAGGTTGAAGGTCAAACTTGATGATTACAGTAGCCCCTTCTAGGTTCCTAGTGTATGTACTTTACGGAAAAAAGTTGAGCTACACTTAAATCACATCTCTTATCTGGAATTTATTCTGTATTCATACCCCTTCTTTTAAGATTATGAAAGGAACTGATTCAGCTCTTTTAATAACTGCTAAAACAGAATTGCTCAAAGAATCCAATTTTCTGTGAACTCAATTATACAATGAAATTCAGGATAACGTAAGATATGCCATAGTAGCACCAAAGCTCTTAAATAAATAACCAGAAGACTTAAATATGATTTTCTTTTCTCCTCTTAACTTATTCTATATTAAAAGATACAAAACCCGAGAAGAGATACCAAATGATAGAGGAATGGACTCAAGAAAACATGAAATTCTCTGGGTAATGCAACTTGTGTATATAAAGGGAAGTAATACAATTACTTTAAAAGCTTTTCTTCAGGCACAGTTCATGCTTTCCACTGTACAGTCATCAATCACATGACTCTACTTTCTCATTTACCCACATTTTTTAAGTCAATATGACTGAGGATGCATCAGACACTCATACATGAGCATGAGACCAATGGAAAAAACCAACTGCAGTTACATATATTCCTCCTCAGAAAGAAAACTCACAGGTAATACAGTAACATTTTAAACAAATTTTTGCTATTTTGTGTGGTTTTTGCTAGGACTTTATAATCAGCATATAGACATCTAAAAGCTAGATCTGTAATTGTGAGGCCACTTGCACAGTTTTAGCCATAGGCAAATCTCACAATGCAGTCTCATCTTCAGATATTACTTTAAACTATTTTTACTTACAAATGCAACATGATACAAATGACTGATTTTCAAATAAAGCAGTAATCCTCACAATGACTAAATGATCAAAAGCAATTGTTACCAAACTTTTAGTGTCTGTGACTAATAGTGACATACTTAAAACTCAAACCATGCCTGGCTGCTCAACTAAACTTAGCTGATTAGTAATTTGTTCCGACCACAAACACATATTCCTTAAAGGCTATTAAATTATGCCATGTTTCACAGTATTAAAAAGTTTACCTTACAGCAACTTGCTGTAATCATTAAACAAGAGTAAGGAAAATAAGCTTTAATTGCAGTTGGGTTAAGAAATGTTAATGCCCATTCAGGACAAGAAATCAGTGTCCAATATACAGCATTTCTGTCCTCCATGAAATAGTAAGAAATAAAATAATTATAATTTCCGTGTTAAAAAACCCCAAACAAACCACAGTTTGTTGTGCTATATCTATTTTTTAACAGCCTTGAGGAAAACTTTTTTTAAAACTAATTTTATTTATTCTGGTTTAAATAACCTTCTTTTGTAAATTGACTAAACTCAACTGAGGCAAATAGAAAAAAAGACAAGCGGCCCACTATTTTGCTGAGCTACGGAGACTTCTTTAGGACTACCAGTGTCTTATGAGAACAGCTAAGGGATATTTGCAGAGTTTTTTTCTGAGGGCTATCCTAGACTCTTCCAAGACAAAATATTGCCTTTATAGCGCAGCATAAGCAAGGAAAAAATGGATCAGGTATGTACAGTCACGCTATATGTGGGCCAAGATACCCACGCTTTCAAACAAGGCTGCTAAAAAGTCTTCTGCCCTTAACATGTATTCTTGGCTGTCTGCCCATGCCCATCTGTCTGGAATAGCACACTGCCACACTTAACTTGCTATGACCCTAACTGAATAATATGATGATGAGATTAGATGAAAAGTCCACTGACAACTACATACACAACAATATGCCCCAAATCACTCTTCAGAGAATAAACTTTCCACATTTGCAAGATACTTTTCTCACAGAAAACAAGTTTCAAGTTTCAAGACAAAAACCAGTAATATGGACGTAGGAAATACACAAAAGTAAGTTTGCAACGTCCTCTGGAAGTTTCCTAAAAAACTTCTTGCTTGGATTTGTTCAGTATCTGCCTTTTCTTTCAAAACTTAGGACTATCATTTGTGTTTTAATACTACAAAAGAAGAAAAGTTAAAGCTTAAAATGATTCAGAAGTGAAGAATCCGTATATTCCTCCCTTTTCTTGTATTCTTGTATTTCTCAGTATTTCCCAGTAAAGCGCAACTGAGCATCAACGTTACTTTTGAGTCAATGGCACTGGTGAATTTTTGCCTAGGATATAGAAACATCTCTTCTTAACAGTATCCATTACTCACTTTTTAGTAGGATTACTGCAAATTGCTTTCATTTCATAAAGTCTTGCCAGTCATTCCTGCAGAATAAGAATGATTGTGAATTTAAAAGCACTAAAATGTGTCCTATGTTTGTATAATTTTTGCAATAGCAGAGCCAGACCACAGATGTACGCGCTCTGGGTATCTGTCACTTATGAGATGCTGTCCTTTTCTGTATGCATTTTCCTGGAAAGTTATGTAGGCTGACAATCTCCAAATCTGAGCATGAATGCAAAGACTAGGAACTAGCAACTAGTTTCCTACTAGAAACTGCTTTAAAAAAAAAACATCCGAGATAGCTACACATTCTCAGCGCGACTACTTAAAAGAAATATTATAAAGGAGTAGGGTGTTCTGCAGAAGTAAAACTGTTTGCTGTTTTGGCCAAGTTTTATTTTGGTCAGTATTTTGCTCAGCGTGCTTATGACTATACACATGCGTACCTGAGACTATAGAATTGTCCTGGTTTTGGCTGGGATAGAGTTAATTTTCTTCACAGTAGCTAGCATAGTGCTGTGTTTTGGATTTAGTACCAGAAGAATGTTGATAACACACTGATGTTTTCAGCTGTTGCCAAGTAGTGCTCAGACTACTCAAGGACTTTTTGAGCTTCTCCTGCTCGGCCAGGTGCATAACAAGCTGGGAGTA
>NW_009259977.1:516662-568105 GCF_000687185.1 Egretta garzetta
CGACTACTTAAAAGAAATATTATAAAGGAGTAGGGTGTTCTGCAGAAGTAAAACTGTTTGCTGTTTTGGCCAAGTTTTATTTTGGTCAGTATTTTGCTCAGCGTGCTTATGACTATACACATGCGTACCTGAGACTATAGAATTTAAAAAAAAAAATCAGAAAAAAATTATATTTGGCTGAAAAATCTACATACAAATAATCAGTCTAAAGGAAACTAGTGATTTTCCATTAGTTCACCCCTACAATGGGTAAACCTCATGTTATAGCAGGTCTTTTTAGATGTTTAAAAGTGCTGTTCAAACCTGGAATGAAACGTCACACCACCCAAACACCACAAATCACCACCACTGGCAGTTAGGATTTTATCCAAATTATATCTTCAGAAAGATAAATTGACAGTGTTTAAAGCAACACTATTATAAGGTTAAAAAAATCCTACACAATTATCTTGCACACATACTTAAAAACTCAAAATAAATGAACAAATAAGGAAATGTTTTTGTTTTCGGCTTTGGAAAAGTCTGAAATTGTAATTTGGCAATACATTATCTGCTAGCATACCTGTCCCACACTTGCTATATATTTGAAGAACATATATTCTCATGTCTCTAGACAAATATTTTGTGTAAACTTACTAATATTCACATCCATATTTATCTTTGTAAATTCAAAATTTCTGAACCTTCAGACAAAAAAACTTCTAAATAATCCTAATTTCACTACTCTATCTAAAACCAAACCTAAATCTTCCAAATAATACACATCTTATGAAGTCTAGAGACTTCAAGGACTGAAGACTTCTGGAGACTTTGCAGAGTCCTGCAAATTAAATGCCACATATTTGTATGTAAGCACCTTGATAAATGCATTGTAAAACAGCAGAGAAAAATATTTTCCCAAGACTCTTCAAGTTTTGAAAACGTCTAGTTTGTTAAAGAGCTGTTGCAAAAGATGGCAACACGCACTGCTTCATGGACTGAGAAGCTTTGAACCACTGAAAGCATCTACATCACGTAACTTAAGCAGCAGAAGCTGAACCTGTCACAAGTCTGATAAAAACATTACTCATGAGCCCTTTGCATACTCCCAGACCGATGACTGGTGGCACCCAACCGCAGGTGGCAATAGTTACAGAAAAGTGTTGCATTTCTATCCGAAACTGGGGAAAACACTTCAGACTGCACAGAAAAAGCTATTACCAAGAATTCTAGAAGGCAAGTAGTAGTTCAAAGAATTAAAACATCCAGCTTTTGCGTTGTTTTTTCATCCAGTTGAAGCTGGAAAACATGGAATGTCTGCTTGTTTTTCTCTATCTCCAATAGCTACTTTTTGTTTAATATAAAAATGCCTTCTATTTTTAAATTGCAAACAGCATCCGTTTAGCATCAGGTAGGGCTTTGTTTCCAAGTGTAAGAGGTTTCAATGCAAGTTCAGCATAAAAATCCATTTTAAATTTTGTTTTCACATTAATAACTGGACTTCCTTTTGCCCCAACAACTCACAAATGTCAAATAACTAAATAACACAGGCACAATAATAGCCCCAAACCCAATAAAGAATAAAGTAGCCTTTCTTGCCTGTCAGAGGACCCCATTTTCTATTCTGAGCAGGCAAGCTGGAAGCACTGCTCTTCTGTCATTCCTTGACAGTTATAGACTAGTTCTGCACCTTATTAAAGATTAAGGTTTTCCCAGGCACTCTCTTTTGGCCATCTCCTGTCCACAGTCCAGCATTTATTACAGGAGAGCTGGAGATTAGTACCGTATATTCTACTTTGAAAGAAGTCCACACCTGAAAATGAGGCCACGTAACCAAATGTCACCAAGCAATTCAAAAAGTACTCAATGAAAGAACACACTATTTCACTTAATTTCATCTTTCTAGATAACTGTATCCTTTGAGTTACATAACATAACTGATTTCCCTCATTTAGGTTATTTTTTATAGATTCTAAAATGCAGAGTAAAACTGGTAACAGGTTGCCTTTTTACGATGCAAAACAGATTTCTGGTTTGTTAAAGAAGTTATGAACACAATTATGCAAGAATTACATAAGGCCCTATTGTGCATAAACCTTTGATACCTGGTTTCGGTCTAATGCAAGTATGTTATAGCAAAAAATCAGCAGGCTGAGCTACTACCTAAGAAATATTACCCGTTGTGGGATTTCCACACAACACTGTGACCCAGTCTATTTAGCAAAGACCATTATCAACCCTCAACATTTCTTAGAGACTACCATGAACAATCATCACCCATTTTTAACCAAAATCACTAGAAAGTCTATGTGATTCCATGGAACACTTAACACTGTTGTCTGGGCCACAGTTTGAAAGAAATATTTTGTAATATTAGCGTTGTTAGGACCATTGCTAGTTGACTCTAAACTGATGTCCTAAAAATATTCATTCATTCCCAGATTACCATTTTACCTCCTATAACTTTTGAAGATGTGCTGAAAAACAATTGCAAATGGCCAGGTAGCATAAACTGTAAATAAACAAAAACTTCTTTTATTGCAGAGAGCTAAAAATAGAAAAATAAATTTTTAAAATGGGTTATGGTGGTTTCACTTAAAACACATTTTGTTAGAGAACAGATAGAAAATGTAATTTTCTTGCCCTTTAAATGGGAATTATTAAATAGTATAAAATTCTACATCTTGCAGCAAACTTTTACATAAACTAAAACTTACAAAGGGTATTGTAAAGGTTTAGCCTATCTTCCACAGATGCTACATCAGTAAAAGCATGACAACCTGAAACTTATTAATGCACAGGAAAGGAAGGCAGGGAATTCTGTTTCTTAAGAGAGTAATTTTTTTTAATATTGATAATTCATGAGAAAGTGTTATCTTTTCAGCCTTTGTACTAAGGGCTACATTCACGCAGGATCTAAACCAGCAGAATTTCACTGGACTAAGGAGCCCTTCAATAGCTTATAAAGGATTAATGTCATTTTTGACAAGGGAAACTTATCAGTCAACTTCCAAACACTGAAGAATTAAAAGACAACTCCAGGTACACATACATTTACTTTGACTGTTGTACACCGTGTGTACACAGCCAGCCTTAGGTTTACATGATGCTACATGCGCTGAATCAACCATACCACTAGCTTTCTAAAAAGGAAGATCCATCAGGGTCTTTTCAGTTTTTAAAAAGTTCTAGGGCTTAGCACCAGCAACCCAATTCCACCTATTGAGAGTACTGCAGTATACTGGTCTAAGTGTGATATGGTGGTTGTTGTGGTGGAAAAGGACCCAAATAGTTATGGATCATACTCATAAGCTGGTAATGACACCATGAACATGGTCTGTTTGTTATTAAGATAGAAATTAAAACACTGAGATTCTATCTGCTGAATTATTTACTACTCAACATGATAAGCATGCTAAAACATTATTAAAGCCTGTGTCCTAGGAACACAGGAAGTTCATTTATTGATAGGATATATATACCAACACAGATTCAAGAGACTTCATTCAAAATGCAGGCATAATTCTCATTGGAATGTTTTTCCATTACACTTTTCCTCAGAGAAGCAAATCGATACAGGCCTTTCCCAGCTAGCAATTCAGTGTAGGTTTCCAGTAAAGCATCTGACAAAGAAGTATTCAAGCCAATTACAAGACTACACTGTAAGGACAACTAGTGATTGTGGCATCCTGGGGTAGGAGGGAAGAAAGTTAAACAGAGGAAGAAAAGCAAAGGAGAGAAGAATATTACAGTTCTAAAACAATTATTTGCTATTGATGTAGAAATATCATTATTCTCAGTACGAGTCAAAATGCATTAGCATTCCATCTGCCAATGCTGCAGCAACCATTTTTCTCCATTTCTGTTTGACCTCAAGCCTTTTATGCATAAATGTCAGGGCTCTTTACAATTAATCATGTCTACCACAGACTAATTGTGGACAACAGTAGTGCAATTAACACAAATTTGCTTCAAATATTCATGAACATTCAAAAAGCATTCATTGACACAAGTGTTAGTTACCTAACCACAAAAACTGACAATTCTTTTCTCTTCTGTTTTCAAGCAGCCTCTGCATTAGGAAGCTAAGCACACCATCAGGGGTGATAGCAAGATTGGAAAAATAGTCTACCAATTCTTAAAATGTGATTGCTTCGGTGTTACTTGCTACACATACATGATAGGACGAAACAAGCAAAATAACAAATATGAAAACCATTCCTCTCTTAATCTTAAGAGTGAATACAAAAACACTGAAATACAATTTGTGTAATAAAAAAAGTTAATAAATCTATCATAACATAATTTTTCTTTAATTATTATTATTACTTTTAAACCCAATTTAAAAAAAAGAAACAAAAAAGTCTTTACAAATTGAGAAACAATTAGACCTGTATTGGTTGTCTTGATTCATTCTTAATACTATGCCCGGTACTTTGTTTGTATCTCACTAAGGAACTACTGGCAGAAGTCTCCCAAACCATAGAAAGCTATTTGTAAAGCCTGACCTAAACACAGCAGATGTAATAGACTTTTTTTTAATTTTTTTTTTTTTTTTTTAATACATGCTTGACATTAAAGAATTTCTTGGACAGTTGTGCTATTTCTAATCAGGCCCCATGGCAAATATTCACCAACCCTCACAGGAATAAACTATTCTCACTTCAAACAATTGTTACAGTTTGAATCCAATTGACTCTAGACAAAAGTACTGAGATAATCAGCATATTAAAGCCAACACTATAACCATATGTTAATTATGTAAATGATTCATTTTAATCAGCTAGAACCATGTAAAGAGTTACAAGGAATGCAAATGTAGGGAGTTATTAAAAATCTCATTATTATTCATCTTGGTTCCATGCGTGAATGTATCCATCCAAACAGATGAATTAATAGTTAGATGAAAGATGAAAGAGCTAGAGGGGAAGTCTGTGAGAAACCATCTGTCTTGCTTTGTATCCCTCCCTCCCAGGCTTCAACCATACTGCAATAGCTGCATGGAGAACAACCCCAGAGAAGAGCCAGTGACTGTCTACACAGCACCTCAACCAGTAGTCAATACGTCTACAAAAAAAATTAGAAAAAAATCACAACACTTCTCATCCATTCCCAGAAAGGGAAACTTGAATAATAAGTTCAGATGAACAGCTACAGGGAAGTGGTTCCATGCTGACCAAAAATACACAGCAAGTATTTATTTATACAAGGATTCTGGAGTATTTTAAAGACTTTTATCTGAAGAAAGCCCTCTTACAATTGTCAATTAGATGTTAAAAGATATTCATGAGCTACTGTGACTGGGGGACCCGTATTAGTATCTAAACTGGTTCTCTCAACTTCAGCAGAAATTCTGTATGTGGGAAATACAGAAATCCTTCTAGCAATACTGTGACAGTCTGCACTTTGCCTAGTTCTCCCAGGAACATGGGGGAATAGCAATTAATTAAGTCTTATTCCTCAAAGGGTTATTTTTCATTTATCCCATTCTCCCAGTTCCCTGTGCAAAGAAAATGAATTCTACGCAATAGTCATCTATATGAAGAAAAGGGTCAAATGCCATTTTCATTCCCAATTGCACTACAATTTTGTCAGCACTTTATCTAAAGTGCAACACCATGTCTACTCCACTAGGAAATAAAGATCAGCTGGAAAGGTACTGTTTAAAGCCACAGAAGGAATAAGAAGGTTGGCATGTTTAACATGGGTAAGCATGCATTAGGGTAAATCCACCCGCCAAGTCTTCATAAATCTTAGAGAGCATTTTATTTAAAATCAAAGATACAACTTACTTTTTAAGTCCTCAGTTAAAGCCAGCTACCACTACTCTGCAGACAAAACTCTAACTCCACAAACAAAATGTACAAGGAATAAAATTCAAGTGCTTAGTTCATTACAACATTGAAAAACATGTACTTTTCCAATAAATTATTTTTATTCTAATAAAGAGACTTAACAGAAATAATTTTAAAAATGTTTGTCATGTCATTTTTCAGAAGCTTTATAAAGCTTTGTTCTTCATACTCTAATTCTTTCATGTTTTCCTGCATGATGTCTCCTAATGCAGTTTCACTGGAATCATTCTATTTTTGATCTTTAATCCTTTTATATGTTTTTTCTTTGCTTACTCTTGCATGCCTTTGTAGTTTCTGCAGTTGGGTCTTTGCACCATTTTAGCAGGGTTTAACACTGTGCAGCTTGTCAAATTTAAGTAGAAGTGAGAATAATCTATCACTGGTATAATAAATAAGCAAGTAAATGCACGTATCACCAACCTAAAGTAAATGTTTCCCACAAAAAATTGTAAACTGAAATTCCCCTTGTTCTGCAAAGGCTGGTGCAGCTTTTATCCATTTTGTAATCCAGAAAAAAATGCATTTGCACAAAAAGTACTCCAGATCACTCAAAGTTTATTAAAAAGGGCTACACATGTGCAGTGAAACAAGACTTCATTAATTACTTCTTGAGGTGCCTGTGTAAATTCAACTTAGGGAAAAGGGCTTGACAGCTTTGCAACTATTGACTGACATTCTTCAGCAAAGCTTCACTGAGCACAGAGCATGATTTAAGCACATCCTGGTGATAACAAACACAGCAAGTGAAAAAAAAGAGCATGCCTACACCACCTGAAATAAAGATAATTAGTAATTTTTAAGCATGTAGCAAACCTTTGCTAATTTTAAAAAGAATGTAAACTCTACCTTATTGAGAAATTTCAGTACAATCTTCAAGGATCAAGTATTTATTAACTTCAGAAGTATTTCACCTGGTTTTCTGGTTCCTGGTGATATTCATATTTCACAGAAATGTTCATACAAAGTAACTAATAATCTAGATATAACCTTAAAACCAGTGCTGCATTCCAATAAATCCACACAATTTAAAACTGTACACAAGTCCTTCATACAAGTCTCTCAAAGAACACCACTGTTGAGGTATTTTAATTTCATAACATATGCAACAACCTAAAAATCTGTCCCTGAAAGGATGAAATCAGCTGTGAAAAGTTTCATGAAATGAAAACACATGATCCATGTTAGGCTACAGGAGAAACAGATCTCTCCTCACATGCTCCAGACAGAAAACATTCTCATATAATTAAATAGGCACGCATCCTTAGATATATACATGAGACAAAGTATAAGATATAAGACATATTATTAAGTGAACTGAAAGGAGTTTCCAGCCTTACACTCATGATTTTGTCCACATTACAAGGATCACTTCCTATTTATGCAGGCATTGATGCATAAACCAGAGGAGAGTGGACAATGGCAAATCAGTGAGAAAAAAAACAAAGAAAAAATTATACTGATAACATGATAGCTTTAATTTACTATTTACGTTTATCATTATGAAGCTTAAGCAGAAGAAATCATAACATTATTATATTCCCTTCTGTTTTTCCATTATATAAATGGAAAATTACGGATAAACTCTATAAATATTTCTTTAAAAGATGCTCTATTATCTGTATTTTCCGTCTGGGAGTGGGTCATAAAGGCACTCTTTCATCTTTATAGATTTCTTATCACATTTTGTCCATTTACAAGCTCTCCCCAGCGCTGGTCAGTAAGAGGGAAGAAAGCTCTCATTCTCCTCTGAGATTACATAGCAAATTCTACAAGAAAAGACTTGGCAATGGTCATTGGAGGCCCTCAAGAAGTGCTGTGAGGTTCCACCACACTTGCCTCCCTCACTAAGCCCTGATTTTCTAACTGGGTTTATTTCTGCTGTGCACACCTCAATACATTAACAGTCTTGTGAATAACTAAGGGAAAAAAGCAAGTCAGGGCAAGAAGATTCCTTAAGTAGAAATGTGGAATGTGGGTTTTTTTGAGTCATTCTCTGTAAAGTTAAAGAAATAAAAACTGGCAAATAAATGCCACTTTGTTAAGGCTCGTTTATTTTGCTTTACTTCTCTGCGTTTCTAATTTCTCTGCTTTTCCATGGCCATTTAGCTGCCTCTTCCTGATCACAGACTATTCTTGATCCATGCCTCAGAGCTTCAGATCCTATCATCAATATTAACACCAGGGGAAAACTTGAGAAACTGTGATTATATTTAATGAGTAGTAGGACCCTAATTCAGGAAAGCACTTCAGCATGTACTTTACTGTTATTTCAGTGCCTTCTTGAACAGTAATGGTCCTAAACACATGCCAAAATGCCTTCTTTTACTGGAGGCTGTCAAATGAAATATGGATTAATTACTATTTGTAACATGTGACTTTACAGCACTGTGGCTTTAAAAGACCTGAAGAGTATGTGTATTCATACATCATATTTTGTCACCTATCTTTACAAACTTAAAAAAAAAAAGAAAGGAGAAATCATACATTTAAGATAATAATTCTCTAAAATACAGTGATGATTATCAAAGGGAAATTCAGTGTAGGTAACACAATGGTAGCGTATGTGCATTTTGCTTACTGTTTTGCCGCTAATGTAACCAGTTATCCCTACCAATAACACTATCGTGCATGACAACATTACCCACTGTGTTGAGGTTTCACTTTTGCTTAAGAGAAGACCACGCTTTTCTTGTACCTAAATAGTCTGTGAGTTTTCTACTGTGATTTCCATAACGGTGTCCACTCAAACAGTGGGTGTACTAGAAAGCGATCTCATGTCATACTAGTACAAAAAGCAGTTGTTGAATATGTCCTATGTTAATGTAAATGCCATACAGTAATATGAGATTTCTTTACACATATCTGTAGTAACAGGGACTGGGGCATTGTGATGCTAATGTAAATAAACATATCCAGATGGAAGGATGTGGTGCTCCTGTTCTTTGGACATTCAGAGGCACAGACATCCTTTCACAAAGCCATGCACAGAAACTGATACTGCCACACATACAGCAGCACCTCAGAATTCAGCCTCAGCTGAGTTGTTGATAAAGAACAGATATGCAAGAAAATCAGTAAAGACCTAGCCTGTGCTTTAAACGTTCTTCCTCCTGCTTCACAAAATTTGACAGCCAAAAACTGCAGACAAGGCTTCAGAGTGCTGATTATTTAAATAGATTACTTTACAAATGTCACTCATTGCAAACACATAGGCAACATGATTGCTGTTTCTTTCAGCACTGTATCAGAAACAGACTCAATAAATGGGATGTTTAAAAAAATCCACAACATTTATGAATCATTTGAACCTACTGTACTGTGTCTTGTTTACTGCTGCTCTAGGAAGCTTTTTGTAAAATAATGTGTTAAATCTCAGAGGGATTATCCTGAAATGAAATTTTTAATAACAGCAAAATAAACTCATCCTTCACAGTGCTGTGTGTCTCATGACTTAGTGTTAACTCTCACCTCTCCTCCCCACTGTACCATTGTAGCTACCAGCAAAATTTCATTATCTCCTACTCTGACTTCAGGTATTTGAAGGAAAGTTATGTTTTATACATTATATTATGTTCTTCTCAAAAAGAGGAATTAGACACCGAAATAATTCTGTGGATCTGAAAATTTATCCATACGGTCTTGCAACTGCAGTAGGCTAAGGAAAACTCTAGAAGGACAGACTGAAGGAATGAGGATTGCGCTACCACAAGAAGAGACGGCTGAGACTGACATCGCTGTCTTTAAGTAGATAATGGGCCACTACGAAAAGAATGAAAATAATGCATTTTCTATGCCCACTCTGCATAAAACAATAGTGGGAGGTTAAATTAAAAAACAAAAGATTTTAACTCAGATTCTGGGGAAAAAAAAACATCTCTAGTGCAGGTGTGAAATGCCTGGAGAGGTTAGTGAGTCCCTGTCATTCAAGATCTTAAGAATGGGCTTGACAAACATCTGTCAGGAATGACATAGGCAAAGTTGATCTTGCCTTCAGGCAGAGAAGTAGATTACATGATCCCACAGGGTGCCTGCCTTCCCTATTTTTCTCCATGCCAGTGATATACATCTCTTCTAGAAGGAGGTACACTTCAAGAGCTTCCTCATTTGTTTGCGGGTGTTTTGCATTTTCAATCTTGCAGACAAAAAACCCAGCAGGAACCAGCGGCTAGAAGCAGAAATAAAGAGAAATAGTCTTGCAATATCCTAACTGCAAGGGTAATTAAACATTCAAACAGTTCAGTAGGGTATCAGTGACACTGATGGAATCAAAATTACTTGGATGTTTAAAACAAGATTAAATATCTTCGAAAATGTCTGCTTTAAGCCAGTTTCTGAGAGGAATTCTGTAGCATGTATATTCAAGAGGACAGGCTGAATTATCATAATGATCCTTTCCTGGCTTGAACATCCTTGAATCTGTGAATTGGAAATCCCTCCTCACAGCAAGAAACCTTTCTTACGTAAATGTATACATTCACTTCCTGATTCTGGGAGAAAAAAAAGGAAAAAAAAGGCGACAACAAAAAAAATATTAGGTTTTGTTACATTAGAGAAATGGTTTTTGTTAGAGTGTGGAATCAATTTTTAACAAAAAAGTTCTGTCCTGAGACAGAAAGAGAAAAAGAACCATTACACATTCAATTTGATTTTTCTATTTCTGTAGTAGATAATATATATCCAAAGTATCCTGTCCTGTTCGAAAACAAAACCTAACTATTAAACAAAGTCACAAAGTATGTACACTTTTTTTTCCCAAAAAGGCGTGGAGAGTAGTTAACTACTTCATCTTATTCTTGAACCGCAACTGCTATTTAACAAACAAACCAACCCCCCAAAACCAATAAATAAGTTCTACTTAAATTTATAACTATTAGCCTTCCCTTCAAGGAAACACACTGCTTAAGCAGAATGATGTATGCATACAGAATAACCAAGTGGTAAACATAACAAACATTAACAATGCAATAGTATCAGTATACAGTACATCCACAGACAAATTAATTCTTCAGCTTTAATCATTAGATTAGGGAGCAAGTAGTAAAGTGGACAGCATTTTAGACAGTACATTTGAGAATCACCTCATGAGATAACAGGCATAATTCTCAAGAAGTAATTCCACAAATACTTTAAACACTTGCTAGTATACAGTGTTCCCTAAAAATATGTCTTGGATCTGTTTCTGAAGGTGTCCAATTGCCAACTCACAATCTATTTTTATGCTGTGGGTGCCATATCGTTTTTTTTTTTTTTCCAATGGAGCTGAAGAATGGTGCTCAGAAGATAATTGAAATTAATAAAATGCAAAAAAAGGTTATGCCATTCTAGTAACAGAGAAGTGTTCCAAGTTACATAAAAAACATTACTAAAGCAACAAGGTGAGACAAATAACAGAGGCATATGGAGTAGAGAAAGTGAGAAACGGGGTAAAAACTGTAATATTACAACAACAGCCTTATTAAAAGGTATCAAGAAAATGAAGCACTGGGCAGATTATTTGCTGTCAGAAATGAAGAAACAAAACAAAAACCCCCAACAGAAACAAACAAACAAAAGAACAGAACTATGAAATATGGGCTTAAATAATTATGTAGTCTGGCTCTGATCCAGACCTACTTTTAAGTATTTCAGTTACTTGATCTTAACTTGTAGAACTCGGGGGAGGAAAATCTCTACAGTGAACTCAACTAACACAAACTGAAAATGTAAAACAGCAAATGTCATCCCATCAATCCAGAAGCACAATACTACATATTTATTGATATTTTGAAGTAATCTCTCCCATGCTAAATAAGATTCACCAAAGAATCACTGGACTACCTCTTCCTTTCTTGATCTCCCATTTCTTACTGGAACCAAAAGAATAAAAATACCTTTCTCAGCATTTTGCTATTATTCTGCTAGAGGAAGGCTTTTATTAAAAAATTATTTTGTGCAGTTCCGTAAGAATCAACCGATAATAATGGAAAAGATAAATTTTCAGCCAGAAACGTTTCACCAGGAATATGCTGACCTCAAGATGACTGCAGAACACCATATAAAAAGTAGATTTCACAGATACTTAAGCAAGTCAATGCAATGTGGACAAGTACCAGAAATAAACGCATAGCCACCACGTGAGTTAACATACACAGAATAATTTTTAGGCACATGTAAAGGTCGTATGCTGCCCAGCAATGTTCTAGGTACTCTTCAGAAGTCCACAAGTTCCACAGGACTAACAAAGAGATACTTAAGACATTCTGTTTTGTAGGAACAAAGCATATTTTTCAGAAAACCAGAACAGTCTCACTTTCTTGCCTTTATGAAATACAGGTAACTGTATATCATTATATGCACATGAAACTCCAGGCCAACTTTCTCCCCATTTCTGCCATGAGTAGAGATAACATGAGATACTAAACCCTACTTATATCCATCTGAAGAGGAATTTTACAAAGACATATGGAGAACTAAGACCAGAGAAAAATAAGGAATCAGTATTTGCAGATTTGTGTCTTATTACAGAAATATAAGACTAGAACAGGAGACAGGTTTTAGACATCTCTTGCATATTTCAGTGAAAAGACTTACTGACTGCCCAGCAACTTACAGAGTCTTTTTACAGACCTGGCACAGAGCTTTTTATGTTAGTAAAAGACAGGCATCACACAACAGAAAAGTATTGCCTGTCTTGCATTTTGGTGTCTTCTTCCCCCCCCAAAAAGCAAAAAATACAAAAGATGACTGAAATGAAATACTCACTGACATTTTTAGGTCAACATACTTTCATGGCATCTGTATGATATTCTGATAAAACGAAAATAGTCAATCGCTGCAATTTTTTTGAGATACCAGGAAGGCATGCTTTTCCAGAAAGACCTACTATAATTTGCCCAGTTACAACACATATCATAAAATACAAGAGTATTTGGTTCTCAGCATCTTTTTCAACAGTAGATGCTATCATATCTTTGGAAATCACAAATCCCACTCTCTGCATAAACATGTCATACATGATTTTAAAAGTCTACAGGTCTACAGTGCCTTCCCCTCTCCACTACCAGTATGCCTCCGAAATAAATAACTCACATTTCAGACATAATATGCAAAAATAAAGGAAAATATATCCCTGTAGTCGTCATGAAGAGTTGCCATCATAAAGCTGATTACAGTGACAATTAGACTGAATGTGGAATATTACAAGGCATAACATCACAAGCTTTTTAAGTCAGTTGGCAACATAATACCAAACGCCACTCAGAAATCGGATTTCAAGTGTTAGCATCCCTGAAACGAATATGAAATTTTCTCATGGACTGAAAGTTTCACTTAAAGATATACTTTACAGTGCAGGGCACTGAGGCACAGACTCAGTGCAGTTAGTCAGGTCTCCTTACGTTTTTCACACAGTGACTCTCAAAAACCTACTGCAGGTGAAAGTTCATATAAATTGCCTTCTTTCCCAATCTGTGCTTCCCTGTTGGGAACACATTCAGCAGACTTGGCTTACAGTACAGGATGTATATACTGGGCTTAATTGTGCCTAACGATCGTCTTGGCCAGCGGAAGGCATTTTCAGATGGGAAATATGTACGAACATCTGTTACGTTTCCCTATGCCTGATTTTAACTGTTCCTTCATCAAGGCAGGCATAAAAATCAAAGCATTCATTTCTGCAGTAAAAAGACCATATACTCACTTCAGTCAATCCAGCACAGTATGTCAGTTCAAAATGGTACTCTGAGAATCCTGCGATGGATTTATTTTATTTCCTACAACAGCAGTGTTCAAAAGGCTCGAGTGTGTTTTAACAACTTGCATCTACAAAATAAGTCACCACAGGAGCCAGTGAAGACCGTTTCCCCGTACACATTGACCAATGCTATAATTAAACCAATCCACCTATTTTTCTTACAGAATTATTAGTTTTGAAAAATTTCTTTGAATCATCAACAACTTTAGGTAACATTTGGAAGTATGTAGAAGCAAATCCTTATACACAATACTTTCCTCCTTTTTATATTTAAGATTCTGACTGAATAAACAAACATGGAACTACACAGATACATTTCTGCAGCTGCAGACTTTTTAGAAAATGAATGGCAAACTTAAGAACTTATTTGGTAGGGGAAAATAGAGTAGAAAGGAAAATTTGCTAAAGACTAGGCTGGTCTTTTAAGGAGAACTGGGCCTAACCCTAGCTGCTGTGTTGCAGTTTGCTTTAAATCCTCTTCTGTTACTGGATCCAACGAGTGATAACTGCTAGATCCTCCTCATTGCATCTAGATAGTAAAAAGTGAGGTGGATACTTATGTCTTAAATTGAAAAAGACAACAAAGAGAACATCAAAGCTAGATTTTTAATTTTATGAGTTGGACAGAGATTTCACGTTTGCTCTATTCTGCTTTTAGGCATTATAAGGCCAAGATGACAAAAAAAAAAAAAAAAAAAAAAGGGAAAAAATTTAGTCCTGCCTTCCAGAAGGGGGTGTGTGCTCCAATTACACTTAATTTCCCTTAGTGAAAAGAAAGCTTGTGCTGTCTTTTCCATGTCCATCTCAGAACAGGCTCTCGCATGACTTGTCACAACAGAACATGCTAGATTGCTCATTCTCCTTGTTCTGTCTCAGGACAAGATAGAAAAGATTGCTGCGCTTCTGCAAGTAACATTCTTTGGAATGTATATCAAATATTGAAAGCATGCTCTGTAGCTGGTAACTGAATCGACAGCTTTCCAATATAGGACAGTTTCCAGGTACTGCAAACTGAAGAACCACTTAGTACTAATTAGTTATTACAAATGCATAACAAAATACAAATTATATAAGATTCTGAGAAGCAGACCTTTTCAAATATGGTTCAAGCTCTACAGAGTAAAACTTTGTCGAGACTCTGTTCATCCTCATGGCTTCCCTAAGAATTTGTATTTTCTGTTTTGTATATAGACATTCAGCATCCTCTTCCATCCTGGTTCTTGATGGCTCTAAACAGTATTTATGTTTTGGGTTTGGGTTTTTTTTTTAATAACTGAAGTTAAAATATTTTCATTCTAACAGGGAACTGAAATACAGTTGCAGAGGTTTACCTTCTCTCTGTCCCTCAAATGTAAGCAAGATCAAATTTCTTTTAAAAAATTCATTCAGATAATGTTTTTCAGAACAATTCCAAGTCAAAGAGAAAGAGAGAACCTAGAAAATGTGAGCTTATTTAATTAAATATAGGCTTTTATGTGTTTCTCAAAATACCAAAAATTTATCTCTAATCTCTTTTTGCACAGACAAGTTCTAATATATCAGAGGAACAAAAGAAAAAAAAATACCAAAAAGCTGTTCAAGCACTAAACCCAGTCTCCTAAAAGTAAAATAAAACAAAACCCTGTACACATAAAATATATATCCAATGCTTAGAGAATAAGGAACCATGTTTCATAGTGGGGTATACACCTTCAAATTTTCTTTCAGATAACGGAAGCAGGTCCTATCTTAAGCACTCAGTTCAGCATCCAAGTGAGCCTAACCACCTGAGCCACACTTACAGAGAAAAGTTATCTCTAGGGAGTAAGGAAGGACTTCTCAGGTTTACTAATTCACTAAAAGTCAGTGTTCACATAGAGGCTAGTAAGGAAAAAAAGAATGATTCATTTTCATAGAATCATAGAATTGTCTAGGTTGGAAAAGACCTTTAAGATCATCACGTCCAACTGTTAATCTAACACTGCCATCCCACCACTAAACCATGTCCCTAAGCACCTCATCTACCTGTCTTTTAAATACCTCCAGGGGTGGGGACTTGACCACCTCCCTGGGCAGCCCATTCCAGAGCCTGACAACCCTTTCGGGGAAGAAATTTTTCCTAATGTCTAACCTAAACCTGCCCTGGCGCAACTTCAGACCATTTCCTCTCATCCTATCGTCCGTTACCAGGGAGAAGAGGCTGACCCCCACCTCACTACAGCCTCCTTTCAGGTAGTTGTAGAGGGCAATAAGGTCTCCCCTCAGCCTCCTCTTCTCCAGACTAAATAACCCCAGTTCCCTCAGCCGCTCCTCATAAGACTTGTGCTCCAGATCCCTCATTTTGTATTATTATCTACAAGATCATTCACAGATGCAGGAAGACCTGCTTTTCCTCACCTCTAGCCACCTTTTATTTCTCAACTAAATGTCATCTTTCTTGATTTTGACCATCTAGGTGTTTATATCTTTTAAAAAGCCTGACGCAGTGTTTGGGTTTTTTAACCTGTTCTTATCCTTCTCTGGAATTCTCACCTATGTTCAGGTTCTGATTTAATATAATTCTGAGATTTTCTCTAGGATGAAAGACAAGTAAAATGTTTGGAAATTCCCTTTTTTCTTTTTCTTGCTCTCAAGTGTCAACATGATTTGTTCTCAAAGTGTTTGAAACATGCTTGTATGTAGTACCACTGTTGGTAAAAATGAAGACAGCTATTGCACACCTGAATAGTTGCTTGTAACTTTCAGAGAAATCTATGTATTTGTATTTTGGCAGCCACTCTCTTAACCTGGGTTAGATGTTTTGCAGTTTACATGTCTAAAATGGATGGAGTTGCATTTTACTATATTTGCCACATATTCAAATGTTACAGAGAAAGTAAGGTGTTATAGACATTTATCATAGTAAAAAAAACATATAAACAACCCACCATTACTTACAACCTCCTCCATTACTTTTAAATTTTACTAATTAGTATACAAGGAGGGTGTTACATTCTTTTGAAATATTATGGCAAAGTAGCGACAGACATATAACGTAAGTGTACTTCTAGCTCTACAAGATGAAAAAGTGCTGGTGTAATGATCATTTCACCAGATTTATAATATCTCAGAATTATTAAAAGAAAAACCCAAAAAACCCACACAAGAAAAAAAGCCCCAGCATAGTTCTGATCAGTTCACCGCTTTGTGAGTTTTTTAGCTTTATCCTAATAAGTTGCTTTTACTTAAACATACTTTCCAAAAAACTCTGAATATAATGTCCTTGAAATGCAGAATTAGTTTTATTTAACTCAAAGGCTTCAAACAAAATCTTAAAAGGCAGAGTATGAACCACTCTGACACTTCAATATATAGGCAAGAGACTTTTACTTTCTTCTCATCTTGATCAGCAATAAAACAATACATGGATAAAAAAAAAAAAGACATTCTTTATTGATTTAATAAACCTATCAGAATTAAAGAGGATTAAGTCATCTTCCAAGCTATTGAGCTCATGTACCTCTCTGGCCACTAGAGGAAGAGAAGAAACCGGGGTATCAGAATTTACCATAATCCACAATAATCTGAGTCTCATGAAAGAAGTGGAAACTCTGACACAGAAAATTTACCTGGATCAAATTCCTATTATTTACAGTGTTCATGACCTGTCACTACAACAAAGAAAACACCAAATTTTTCAAATTATCTGTGCACTCTTCTCATGCTTGTAAACTTAGGACAGCTGTGATATCTAGCTGGCAGATACTTAGCCAGGTGTGATTCCATCACTCTCACCTAGCAGTAGGACAGTTCAAATGCAATCCACAACCTGGTCTATTGAAATCAACATTTTATGTTTTTACAACACCCTCTTTGAAACCAGGTCTGAGAAAACAGTTGTCTGCATACTTCAGTTTAAAAAAGCAAGCAAGCAAACAGAACAAATAAAACAAAAGATACATTTTAACTGGTTTTCTAACTTTAGCTCATGTAACACAAGATAACTTATCAGAGGGTGAATAGGTAAAATATCCAAGCCAACTCCATAAAAATGATTGTTCCATATTTAGATAAAAAAGCATATTTTTATGTCAGTTGTGTATCCTTCTACTGAAAGCAACAGAACTTCAAAGTTGTGTCTCCTGGCATAATCTGGCCATCAGAATTTTTATTACTGATGATTATGCATGAGTCAGTAAAAAATTAAAAAAAAAAAAAAAAAATCTCTGAAATTCTAGATCCTTGGAAATAGCCGTATCAGCTTGCTGGTTTCTAGTTAAGGAAGCAAAATTAAATAATCTGCTTTTACAGAAAATCCAAGTCTTAAAAGTTTTGTCTTATTTAGGGGATGAAAAAATAAATAAAACCTGCCTTACCGAAAGTTATTCTATCTATATGTCCTGGATTCGGCTGGGAGGGAGTTAGTTTTCTTCCCAGTAGCTGGCATAGTGCTGTGTTTTGGATTTAGTATGAGAAAAATGTTGATAACTCACTGATGGTTTAGTTGTTAAGTAGTGCTTACACTACGCAAGGACTTTTCAGCTTCTTATGCTCTGCCAACAGACAAGGCTGGAGATACACAAGAGCTGGGAGGGGGCGCAGCCAGGACAGCCGACACCAACTGGCCCAAGGGCTATTCCATACCATGTGATGTCATGCTCAGCTATAAACTGGGGGGAGTTGTCTGGGGGGCAGTGATCGCTGCTTAGGGACGGTCTGGGCAATGGTCAGCAGGTGGTGAGCAATTGTGTTGTGCATCACTGGTTTTGTATACTCCTTTATCATTATAATTATTTATTTTCCTCTGCTGTTTTATTAAATTGTCTTTATCTCAACCCATGGGTTTTACTTTTTCCCAGTTCTCTCCCCCATCCCACTGGGGAGTGCAGGAGTGAGCGAATGGCTGTGGGGTGTTCAGCTGCCTGCCAGGTTAAACCTCAACACCACAGAAACTATTCTGCTCATACAAACTCAAATATCCTTTTATTCATTCCCCTTAAAAAACACAACAGAAGCTGCAGCCATGAAGGCCCAGATCTACCTGGTTTCTTGCCATACTAAAACACTCCATTGAACTGTATTATCTAACACACAAGCTAGTGACCATAAATATTGTAATACGTAAAGTTCACTAATACTGAAATTACATGCAAAAGTGGGACAGAAAAAACATCTTTGTCCGTTGGGTATCAGATGAAATCTTTTGCTTTTTTGCTGAGCTCAGAAGGAAGCCCTGCCTATAACACCACATCGACTGAGCTGACAGAATAAGCGGTAACGTGGTATTGCCTGACTCATTCAAATTATGTTACCATCAATTTCTGAAATAAAGGCTAGCAATACAAAATTATGCAGATGGAAGGAGAAAATAACCACTTGCTTCTTAGTTGAAGTAAAACTATTTTGATAGGCTACCCTTCTCACTAAAAAAGTCTTTTTGGTCAATGGGAAAGACATCCTGTGTAATTGCCTCTCCCTCTCCGCCCTGCAGATTCACCAGGTATTTTACAATATCTGCATTTATTAACAAGAAACAAAGGCAGGTTAAAAGAAAATAAACTCTTACAATAGCAATAACAAAACACTTTCAAGCTGTCTGCAGCCTCTTGAGCAAATGACAGGTTTCACAGAGAATGCATGTTGTCTACATTGCTTGACCCATGTATCAAAATGAAAAAAAATCCTCAAGTTGTATTTTCAGAGGTTTAAACATTAGTAACTGAAAACTTTTGTAAACAAAGTAATACAGACCACATCCATCACTATCACCACCACGTTGTATCTCCTATTAAAAGCACTTTTGATAGAGAAGGGAGAAAAACTTTGCAACTCAGACTGAGAGGGAGAAGAAATTTTAGATATATTCTCTCAAAATCAGAACAAAATATGCCATCAGATTAAAAGTGATTGCAGTAGTAAAACATGTTAGTCCTCCACTCACAAAGCGCCAGGAGTACAGTACCAGTAATAGGAGACCCTTATCACTTGCAAAGAGAGAACAAGACAATCAAGCCAGAATAAATCTGCATCTAAGCTAAATCATCTACTTACTGGATTTCAAATAGGCAATTCAGTCAATGCAAACAGAAATTATGCACTGCATTCCACTAGTTCGTAATCTGAAAACAACTGCAACAACTATACACCACTTCAGGCAACATGGGAAGAACTAAAACCTCTCATAATTTCTATTTTAAATGCATTATTCAAATAAAAACTATTAAACCTACAGAAACCTTTTTAATGTAAGGTAACACAACATATCCACAACGCTTTCCAAAACTGGACTGCCAGAAAGTGAGTGTGATTTTGCAGGCAGCCTAATACACTAGCATCTACAAGTATTCCAAATGCATTCACTGCTAGCACTTCCCAATACAGCACTAAACCAAGGATTTTACAGATGGGTAAAGATGGAACTGTGAAGTCTGCACCACTACTTTTCACAGCATATTCTAGGCATTTCTCTCACTTAGCCCTAAAATAAAATGGAACTGTTTCCAGATTACCACTTTTCCAGTTGTCAAGCAAACACACTAGTTAACCAGTTACGGAAAATCAGATGCACAGGTATCATCAAAATATCTTAACAATAATTTAAGCTTAAGAATGATGTACTTAAAAGTACAGTAATTCCCAGTTTATTAAAATAATTAATCAACAGCCATGTATTTCCTACTTTTCTTCTACCACCACACCAATAAATAAGCAAATAAAATCAGAAGAAAAGCTTTCAGTTTAGCTGGCTTCAAAGGCTTTAACAGTGAATTTAAGCTTAATCCCTCAGAACTCTGAGAGCTTTTCTGGTCACTATGCTAAAATAAAAGCATACTTTAAAAAAATACTGAACATATTCAGAAAACCCCCCAACTTTTAAATTTTTAATTAAACCCCCAAATTAATCCCCCCAATTTTTACCCCACAAAGAATTTTTAATTAAACCCAAATTTTTAGTTTTTTTAACTACTTAATTTTAAAGAAGTAGGGCATTTTGTATTAAATAGAACCGTCTCTCTATTTAGAATTTTCCAGTAGTTTACTGAAAAGTCTAAGTAATTTCAACTTTAGTAATTTTTTAAGGAATGCATATGAAATCCTCTTTTCTGCCAAATGGAAATTAAGCCACCCAAACCGGCCATGTAATAAATAATTTAGCATCTGTCATTAAAATGTCATATACTGCATTTGTGTTTTTAAAATATTTTACCATAATCCTAACATTACAAGTATCCAGAGCAACTGTAAAGATTTTATATACCTAAAACACTCAAAGCCATGAAAAATGAAGCTAATATGGCAACATTTAACTTACTATTCTACAAAACATGCTACTCTTCTACGAATTGTGGACGAGTTTTTTTGATGCTGCATTTTGTAATTTTAATGATAAACAGAACTTTGTTTCACGTTTCTTCTGCAAACATGTAAGACGGTACAGTAGCAGACAGCCACATTTCCTGACAGTAGGGCAATGGTCCCATACCCTGGCCGATGCAGATGGATCTTTTTCATGTGCCACCCTACTGACTGCACTGCTTATCCGGACATAAGGGTTCCCCCATAGGAATCAAACGACAAAACTGGGATTTTAACCAAAGGCAGGACAAGAAGTCTTTTATTGGATTGCCACTTAATCATCTATGGCCTTTTTTTTTTTTTATCTCACTTGCCAGGAGATAGCATGATAGTTTTGACCTACAGTGGGGCCTTGCTGTCCACAGCATATGCAGTTGCTGGATTGCAGTACCTGCTTTGGTCCTCGTGGCAGTGTAACTGTGACAGCCTGTGAAGCCCCCAGTACATCTTTCTGCCAAGTCAGAAACCATTTCTCCACCCACAAGAGACATAATGCTATTTATGCATCGTTTGTACTTTCATGTGATCTTTTTTCCTCCTACAGTTTCACCCAGGAGGAAGAAAGGAGAGGAAAAGACATTTTATTTTTCTCATTAAAAAATATGTTAAGAAATCATAGGCAATAATACCACCAGCATTCTAATAAGTTTTTTTAAAGGGATATTTATTTATTAGGAAATAAAACTAAGTTTGCAAGTATATTTAGACATAATTTGATATATTTTGACACATCTGCAGCTCTGAACAACTACTTTCTCTCTCTCTCCAAGAACATACGTATTGCATTTTTCATCGTCTCACTTAAACCTATGATCTCAGTAAGAAGAATACAAATCTTAACAAAGTAGTACACACAATTGGGAAAATACACATGGCTGTTTATGTAAAGTGTTTCCAGAGATGCATCCACAGTATCTGCCCCTTTTTGTTTGTCCTAAATTTCACACAATCCAGTACTCTGTAACAAGAGGGAGCGACAAAAGCAAGCAGAGGATCTAGGATAGTTTACTGTTGAATTTAGAAGGAGAGGCTAGAAAAGGCCGCAGATACACAGCACAAAGGAAAATAATATACAGCGCTTGAAGATGCAGAACACCTGAAGAGTAACAGACATCTGAGCTCTCTCTTGCTCAACTAAGCAAGACAAAACAATAAAAAAACCCCAAAATAATCCCCCAAAGCTCTGTGCAGTACTCTACACTGTTCTCATATGCAATCTTGGTGTAAATCCAATTGGAAATAATGGGGAATGCCTAACCAGAAATGCATCTACTTTCTATAGAAATTCATACAAATATACAAATTGCAATCTTATAAGCCTCTAAAATGTTAAAACAGCCTCATATTTGAAAATTTTGCAGGGTTGTGGCTCTCAACCTGCAATCCCATAAAAACATTTGCATGATCAGTTTATCAAGGCATATTTTTAAAGGAAATTTCCATTAAAGTTCTGAACATTATGTGATTATTACTTAGAAGATGATAATATAAATACACCTGACAAGTGTCCTTTGCATTATTTATTTTGGATACTTTACTTAGGTTTAGTCTAACAGACAAACAATAAGCATTCTAGTATCATAAGCTGACTGCAGATACTGCAAATGCAGATAAAAACTTGGGATAAGAAAGTGGTTAAACCATTAAGTGTTCTAGTTCACTCACTAAGACAGGAACTCAAACATTTGTTTTGTTTCCAAAATGCAATTTTCAGGTATGACATTTGGGAGAGGGAGAGAAGAGGAGAGACTAGAGAAGTATCCATAGGAAGAACATTTTTCAACTGTACCTGTAAACATACCTATTTTTTTGTAGAACAATTCTTATTGCTTGACTATTTTAGACCTATGCTAATGGCGTAGCATAGGTCTGGATATATCTTTCTAAGGAAAGAAAGAAAAGAAAAAAAGATTTGAAATAAGGCATCCCGAATTTTCAAAGGGCGCTTTCTTCTGATCTATCTGCTTGGATAATGCGTCCAGAGTGGCATTTTGTAATGACAGCAACTTTCCAACAAATCAATAGTTATTTAATTCCCAACAAGCTCTTGAGTCCATTAAACCTGATTACATTCACCCATTTCAGTTGGGTGCAGTTATTTTTCCTACACCAGCACTTAATCTATAACAGGAACTTATGAGAACTTTCAAAAGCAATTTCAACAACAATCAGCATAGAGTGAAAGGCACGATTTGCCTGTAATTATTTATTGGACAGGATGGCACAGGGTCTGACTGAGCTCTAGCATCCAACCTTAACCCCCAAATTCTAATGGATATGCAGGCCTGCCTGATGTGTTCAAGCGTGCTACCATGTCTCACTGCATTAAAAAATAGCATCAGTTTGCATGTCCCAGACGACACAGTTTTTCAATACCTGATAATGGCCGCTGTGCCACTATATTTCTATTTTAGACATATCTGTCTATTAAGCCTAATGTGAAGAACACAACTCTCAGTCTTCAATTACTGAATGAACCTTATATGGAAAAAAACCCTGTTTCTTGCTGTGATTGCCCCTCTACATCAGCTAACTGTTGTAGTAAAGGAGCATAATGAAAATTTGCCTCTCCTCCACATTTAATTTGACTGATCACTAACATGACACAGAAATGTCGTAATACACGTGTCTCTCTTCACCCTGTTAATGCATAATATCTAACTACTGCCATTTATAACGTACATTGTTTTATTAATTTTGACAATGCCTGGAAATATTACTGGAATTATTTCTTCATGTCTTCTAATACTGTAAACAATAAAATACTTTTTGTTTAATTAGCATCTATGTGATCTATTCAAAATCCTAACAGCAGAAAATTCAGTAGTACCACTTTTTGATAAAAATAAAATAAAATAAAAACCAGACAACACAACAACAACTAAATCTAATAATTGCCAGTTAACTTCCAAAATACAGAATTCTTGCCCTGAAGCAAGATCTTACACTTTCAGGGCTCAGAAGAATTAATACGATGTGCATAAATATTCTGTGAAGGTGATATATTTCTATACACACAAAACCACAAACCCTTTTTCATTCAGTGCGATGCATAACATATGAATTAATGCATATTTAACACTATTCATATTTGCTGTGCTAAAACACTTAACCTGAACACATCATGGTAAGTTACTTGGTCTTACGACCTGCCGTGGGAATGCTGACTCCCTCAGAAACCTAGAATGGATAGCAAATCGTCTGCCCTGTGGTCAACCTCGTGAAGCAAAGGCATGAATGTTAAACAGCAGACAAATCAATACAAGCAAATATAGCTCAACTACACCATTTATTCAGCCATGAGAGATGTCAATACCCAGATTAGGGTGATCCATCTTTTTGATTTCCTACTGTCTTCTCACTGACTACATGAGAGCTTTTGCCAGTATTAAAAGTGTTTGCTTTCTCAACCATAAAAATTCCAATTATTACTCTAAGTGCACTAGAGTTAAGTTGCCTGTTGGAAGCGGCCTTGCATTACCTGAACAAGTCCAGCGAAGTATGGTGCTGCCGGCAGAATCATTGGCACTCCATATGGATGTAGCATAACTCCTTGAGACGACAACATGGTTTAAGTGATAGTATTACTCCCACTAAAGCTAAACACATCAATTGAAAGTTAGGGGAAAATCTATACACCAACTTCTTCCAAACTCAGAGCTAGAACCAAATAACTTCTGTCAGGGGCAAAGCCCACATCAGCTGTAAAAAAAAGAAAAAAATTGACGTCAGCAACACTTAATGTTAAAATTTTCTTCAGAGACAACAGATAGAGACAACAGCTGCAAACCTAACTCTACCAAAAAAGGAAAGTGCTATTTTGGGACCAGCTTAAGTAACATGACTAACCAACTACTCTTTATCAGTTCAGATTTAAGTACTATACACATACAGATCAAATTCTGTACAGATCTACCAATTAGAATTAATTTTCCTATCAGTTCTGGCATATACATGACAACAATTACTATTAGAAGCCGTTTTAAAATAATCAGGTTTATAATGATTGCATAAATAAATGTTTCCATGTATAAGCTGTTAAAAAATATTCATGTGAGAGTTTAAACTTAAGTTTGTTACATTGGATACATATTCTGGTTTGATACATTATATTTTTCTTGCTTATTTTCAATATTTGAGCTAACTAATGCAAGCTAACTACTTCTATTGGTGTAAATTATATTTTAATGGATTTTCTAACCTTTCACAACATCTATGTTGTTACATTTATCATAGCTTTTTTAAAAAGAAGAATGTGACCTTTAGAGTATTTAATATTTGTTCTCCAATTAAACTTACACTCTTAGTGTAAGAGGCAAAAGAGGGAAATTTAGGCTGCTTTCCCCCGAAACAAAACAGATTTGTTTTTTAATGTACTACTTGCAAGACATTCTCTTCCACAGCTAATAATTTTTACTTTAGACAAAACAACTTACTCATTAACACCTGCTTCATGTATATCTTCTATTGCAGATATGACTAATGACAAGAATTATAAATGAGCAAGATTTCTTTAATTCAATAAAGAATTAGTTATGTGCTTAAAACTTCATGTTACAAGTGGAAAAAAAAACCTCCTCTCCTACTGTCTTCGAAAAACCAGGGTGCTTCACATCACTAATTTCAGCTACTTTATTTTGTTGCATAATTACTTTTATATATAACTAATTGTAGACAAGATTTGATGTGATACTCAACTATTTAATGTCACATTTTGACCATCATAAAACATTTTCAGTAACTGATTCTTGTGTATCAAGGCAGCCGTGTTGCATGATTTAGAAATCTACCTTAGCAGCTGCATGTTGGCCCTTGTTACTATCAACCTTATACCATTTCTAACTTTAGATGTTGAATTGTGACCCTCTACGATGCTCTTTTGAGAGACTGCCAATGAGGAGAGCAATTATCACATGATGAAGTGATGTTTACCTAGTTCCTTCTCCTGTTACAGAATTGCTTCACTTTTCTGTTAGGGATAATGCTGTTCACACTGGTTATCTGACTATGCTATTAATCATATTTCTTGCTCTTTTCTTATTAAGGAACAGAACCCTGCAGTTTTATTTTTAAGCACACAGTAGGCTGACACATCATGGCTTTTGTCAAAGATTTTCATAAATTCCAATACAAAACCAGTTATTAACTTTTGTACAGAAATACATAAACGCAGGTATATATGAGAAAGTGCGCTGCCATTAAAAGTCATTTAAAGGTATTTTATTTCTAAAAAAAAAAAATGTCAATTTTAACTATTACCTATTTGTTTGGTCTGACAAGAGTGAGCTGCATTTGAAGAGAAAGAAGATTTCTTTCACCTAGGAATGGAGATTATAAAATAGATTCTGCAAGCTTTACTCAAATGACTCCAGTGGGACAGCTGACATAAATAAGGATTGTTAAAATTGCTCTGTAAAATACCTATTTGGTTTTTTTGTTTCAGCATGTATGTATTTGATAAGACGTTAGAAAACCTGGAGAGCAAGATGATTTGTACAGGGAAACAGAGGCTCAAGGGAAGCTTTTCTGTGATCTCTTTTGGGACAATTTTTGCTTCACCTTTTCATTAATTATTTTGGCACAAGGCAACATGCTGATGAAATTTCCTCATGACAAAGTTGGAAGGTACAGTCAAGACTGAGAAAGATAAGACCATTACATAGAAAGAATTGCTCAACCTTACCGTCTGCATTAATAGAAACAGGATGAAATTCAGTAATACAAAACATAAGGTCATGCTTCTGCTAATTACAGAAAGTTCAGTTCTAAACTCATGAGGAAGAAAAGCAGGACCTCACTGCATCTGTTTAAGGCCTTTGAGCTGCTAGTGTGATGCAAATATGAAAAGGCAAATTATCGGTATTTCCTAATTAATTTAATCTCTGAATTAATTTCTTAATTTCTCAGAGGTACTTTCAATAGCATACAGTTCTCTTCATCCACATGAAGAAAAAAGGTCAACTTCAACTACAACAGATGTAGATACAGTCCTTTTTGTGTTGTTCAGGGGAATGGAGCAATTATGTTGTAACAGGAACCTAAGAAAGTTCGATTTGTTTATCCTAGCAAAACAATGTGTGAAAAGGAAAGAAAACAGTAGGAGGAAGAGACTGTTTAAGCTAAGGACAATCCTGAAACACTAAAAATCAAGGAAAAACTAGTTATGAATAAATTTAGGCTGGAAATATTTTTTCAAGTTGTTATTTAAAAGTATTTTGGTGTTGGCTAAGTGAGGGTCTAGGAGAGTCTTCCAAATCCACAGTAACAAAAAAGGGTGGCTTATAAAAGAAAATTTTATGCTGCCCATAGTAAATGGCAGTCTGAACTCAGCAACTTACAGGAGGACCCTTCACATCCTTTGCAAGCAGTATAAACATTCAAGAATAATGAAAATAGCAAATGTCTAAAAAGCATTTATATTTACTACATTGCAGATTGTAATATATAAAAATAAACTTTGAAAATAAACTGTAGTTACCTGTTTTAATGAAAGGATGCCTTGCTTGCCTCACTATAACAACATGCTTCTAAATGTATAGCCGTATGGCACTCCAAATCCAAGCTCTGACTTTCTGGTTGGGCTCTTTGATGATGTCCCATGTGTGCACCAGCTACCTAAGTTCGCACAAACCTCTGTGAATCAAAACCACAGAAGTACAATACAGCTTTACTTGCATCTCTGCCCCGTGCCAAATTCTGAACTTATGCCAATGCAACTACATCAGCTTCACCAGTTTATACCAACATTTTGTTTTCCTTCCCAGACACACAAAAAGGAAATTTGTCTTAAGTTTTACAGTTCACCATTAGCATTAATGGTCACTCCTGTTTTGCAAGAACATACTGAATACATGAAATTTGACCGTAAGGAGTGCTAAGGACTCTGAGAATGAGCCAGAAGAGTATTAAATATGTTAATAATTCTGTTTCACTTTAGCAGGACCTTTAGCATGATTAACGTTAAGCATGAGCCTAAATGTTTTTGCTAGGACAAAGCCAGAATGCTCAGTACTATACACATCAATCACTTGTCTGAAGCCACTGATGGTGGCAGTACGTACTTCCTGCCTGCTCCAGGATTCTTACTCCCTGCAAAAAAATTAAGTATGTGTGGGGGTGGAAAAGGGGAGATCATCTATTTTAAACAACTATGCAGCTTTCACTTCCATTACACTCTAGAAAATTATAATGCTGTTAGAAAAAAATGACATGCTAAGCCATTTTCAGCATGCTGGTGGAAGGCATGTTTCTTTCAGCTGTTTCCAAACCTTTTTTCTTTTTCTTTCATTAAAAATTTTCAAGGATTTTCTGAAACCGAAAACTGATTTTAAAAACGAAAGACAGGTGAAAAGAACAAGAAAATAGATGAACACTGGTTTTATATACGAAATATATATACACAAATAAAGTATACAACCTTATTTGTTTCATTTCTGCAGGTTTGCTAAAAGGCAGGAATTATTTAAGAAAATGAATCTGCAGTTTTAAAAATCAGCAGCAGTATAAGAATTAGTCACATTGGACCGAAAACTCCCAGATGATACTACCCAAATCATAGCTAAGAACATTGTGCCTTTTTTTAACTTGTTAACTAAAGACTATTTTTGCACCAATAATACAACACATTATTTGGATTGATTAATTTAAGAGACTATAATTATTCTACACAGAATTTGACTGAACAATCAAACTTCCAAAATCTGACAAAGTAGTACTGTTATGAACTTGCCTCTTGGAAAGAAGCTGGTTTTAAAGGTGAACAACATAGGTTAAGCAAGCTAAGATAGCAGTAGAAGGTCACAAAATGCATAAGTATTTCAGGCCCAGCAGTCTAATGCCATAATCTTATGTTTTAGCACACAACTGAAGCTACTGACAGGAGTGCTCTAATAGTGATTTCACTATGGACTTGCTAAAAAGTCGTTTGAAATGGGAAGGAAATGGAGACCACTGTACAGTGTGGATGCACACAGCAAAATAAAGCCAGAAGTATGCCTGAAAACTGTGCTACACACTCAGGCAGAACAAGGAAAATGAAAATTATGCAAGAAGGGCCAAGGTTTTGATCACACCTGCATATTATACCTAAATGGTGCATTAGACCATGATCAAAATATTCCCCCATGCAAAAGTATATGCCTATTTTTGCTATGGTTCAAGGTAAAAAAGACTTTAGCAACTTCCCTGGAGCCACATTGCCTGGGAAAGGCATATCCCTGCAATTCAGTCATCAGTCAATCAATGATGTATGCTCTAATCAGATCCTGACAGAATTAATCTATTTAGACCATCTTTCTGCCAAATAATTAATTCTTCTTAATGCCTCTATCTAGTTCAAAATACCACAAACAATTGCTCTTCTAAATGCTAGACAACACCAATGAACTTCAAATAATTTTTACTTCATTCCAATATTGGCCTAACTTTCCCATCTCACAGATCATAAATAATTCAGGTACCACTTTGGCACCCTCTTGATAGCTTAAGCTATGTCATATTTGATTCCTTTAAGCTCTTCTTCAAGCCTCCCATTTTCTGGTCACCTTTCCTATTCACCAAATGTTCTCCATTTTCTCTTTAAGATTTCTCAGTGGTTTTCTGATAAAGGAAAATGCAGAACTGAGAGGATAGAGTAGCTTCCAATCTCTTGGTAGCTTCCATCACCCATAGCAACTTTAAATTATTGTCCCTAAAAAAGTATTGCCAGATCAGTACCACGCATGCTCCGAAAGAGAAGATGAGCTGTCATTGATTAGCATTGCCTGAGGTAAGTAGACCCAGGCACTAAATGAAATATTGGTAGATAGAAAAGGCTGTCCGACATGTCTTCCCCCACCTTCCCAACCACAACTGCTGCCACTTTTATAACTACTACACACTTGTCTTCCAAAGAGTATTTCCACCTTTCTGCAAAAACCATTTGGGATCAAAGGTTCTTCAAGGGCACCAGAAGCACTATCCAGACTTGACCCCTATCTTCAGCTGCTGACTCTATTCCACTCTTCTAAGCAAAGCTTTAAGTACATGCAGGAGCCATTCATGCCCAGTATCACTTCCCCAGACAACTTCTATTATACTCAACAGCAGAACCAAAATACAACACGGATATTTTAGTGACTTTTAAAGTAGAAAATACAACATATACAAATCAAAGGTATCTACTGATCTCATACTGAGACAAGTAGGGTGGATGCTGTCAGCGTTTGTGGAGTTTATTAAGCATCTCAGTTTACACTAGTGTATAGGGCAAGGATATGGAAACTTTACAACTGGGAGAGCCCATCTTTTTCAAGTATGTGGAACACTGATGGGATACAGTACACTTGGTATTAACACATTTTTCTTCCACACTTAAAGTTTCTGTTTGAAAACTGCATTACCTCTTAGGAGCAAATTAAAAACTAGCTGCAGTTCAGGATGAAACTAGCTGATTCTTTCAATCAGAAACCAGCAATGCTTCAATTCCACTGAAGTTCAACTTTCTAGCCTTCTTTTAAATATACAATGGTGGTAAATGTAGAGGTTTAAAAGGCAAATAAAGATAAATAATTATAGTCGTACTGATTATGAGAGCTTCAGACAGAATCACCTTGTGCAAAAACTTAGGAAGTATGTTTGGGAAACAATTGGTAGCCCTACAAAAATCAAGGCTTCCACATTATAGGCCAACTGGTCTTACATTATTTGAAGTACAATATCTCAGCAAACATTGGTCTCTGAGTACATGGCCAATCCTTTTTCTTTCGTCTGACTAACTCCAAACTTTCTTTTTTGTTTTCAGTATTGTGCACTGATTCACCTGCTACTCTAGTATCTTACTGGCTAAAGAACGCCCTGTTTATTTTGTGTTTGTTTTGGAATGCTCCCATAAAGATCACTTTCCATCCTTGCATTGCCCCCCAATACATCCTTTTACTACCTCAGCATCTATACGGTCCTTGTCACTACTTTCAAGGGCTTGCTTCAGCCTATTCCTATCCTCACTATTACTGTGAACAACTGAAAGATTCATTTCTCCATATTGCTTTGAATATTACACTCCTTCACCTCCTAACCACACTCGAAATGGCATCAATGGTTTCTCCTATAATTTCCTAATACCAGGTAAGAACTTCCAATAAACATCTATGAACCTTCTTTTTGAGCTCAGAAAACCTCCTCTTGCAGGAAAGCCACACAAAAACATTGACTGGGGGATGAGCTGACTGCTGTGTAGCACAATGACCAATATGCCTGTTCCTCCACAAGTCAGCTATACATCTGTAGCACTCTTAGACTGTAAAATTCTTTTTGAAGACAACTGTGTCTGGTACAAGGAGACCATCACTTATCACAGCAATAAGAAAGAACACACACACTCAAAACATATACGTCTTCTTAGCTTTTTCAGGAACGTGTGAAGGTAGAGATTTTTACATAAACAGCTTGCCTTCTTCTACATCCTTAGAAACCTTCAGTTCCTGCTTAAACTAGATTGCTAGAGATACATATTTTTCTCCTGATAGCAGATAGAGTGATTTACCCTTCAGTGAGTTGCAAAACCACATTCACTTATGTAAATGATAAATGTATGCTAGAGAGAGGAAACAGGATAAAAAAATGGCATTAAGGGATGCCTCTGTGGCTGGACTTCCCTTTGGCAACCACAGAAACGTTAAGGACCTGTCATCATCATCCATAGGTATCACGGCACAAAACCGGAGAACAATCTGTGAACCACTACTCCCTGAACAAACAAACAGCTTTGGGTGCCTTTTGACTTATCTGTGGTTTTGTATGAATTGGAAAGATTCTGAATCACAACCAGATTTACCTTTTTGTGCCAGCATTTGTGTCAAAATTAAAGCAGGATGAATCTGGGAACTTCAGTTATTTAATGTGCTGAGCACTGAACTAGGAAGAAGGATAACATTAAGCTATGCAAGAAGTCACACAGAAAAATCATCTTCTAAAGCTACAAAAAGTGGTGCAGCACACATAGGGATGCAAGCCACCCGTAGGGCAGCTCCTCCAATGAACAGCTCTGTGGCCCTATATGATTCTATTGGTGAAGGGAGTTTCTCCATCTCCTATTGTCCTGGACCACTCAGGTAAGTTAGCTGTAGAACTGGAGGAAAACACTAGTACTTTAACTACCAAGAGCCAATTTTGACATGCATACAGTGAAGATGTGTTGCAAGTCACTATGTTTCTTATGTCTTAATGAGCACTGCATTGTTTTCCTTTTTCTTACAGAGTACCATACTGGCTTTTATTAAGTAATTCCTATCAGCTGGATAGTGTACCAAATCAGTTATATTTTCACAGTTGGCTTCTTTGAGAACAAGCTCTTTCCCATCTCCAGGCTACTTCAGATATCTTTCACTACTCTGCTCGAGTTTATCTGCCATTTCTTAAAAAGTTGAGATAAGCCTCCAATCTATGTGGAGTTAAGCAGTTTTGAAATTTTTGTATGAAATGTAGAACAGACACTTTCAAGATCTTATGCTTGTTTGACATCATGCAGTTACGCAGCCAAACTACTGAAAATTGCATACATCTTCCAGTGGCATAAGTGATAAGCAGTATCACATATATCTTTATTTAAAAAACTGTCAGGCTCTCTATATATGTATTCCACAAAATACGCATTACTATCATACTTTCACATATCTTCCTTAAACTCACTCATTTATTCTTCTCTTTCATGTGCTGGATATAAAATGCTCAAGAAATATGCATTTTTGCATATATTTTGCCAACAGGTAGGAGCAGGCTGTAATCTTCCTCTTGGGGTACATTCATTTTCAAATACAGACCAGCAGCAACAAAATGTATTTTTCCTTGCAAATCAGGAACAGACTGACTTCTAATCAATATCCACTCTTAATGAAACCTGTTGATATACCCAAGCAATGCCATGATAGATCATCATCCACTCTGCACAGGATTTTTGTCGGTACTTGAGCATACCACCAGACTCACTCAGTATCAGTTTATGGCTGTCGTCTTGTTGACACCAACATGCATAAAACAGGATCTTAGGAATGTAACAGTGTATTTTAGAATAGACAAGCCACCTGCCTGTCACCATCATCTATCAGGCATTGGTTGTGTGGAGATGACAGATAGCCACACATTTTTATTGCCAAATCTGTTCAAATGGACTTGACTTTATTCGCTGTAGTCAGGCTACTCCGACTACTGTATCACAGGAAGCTATGACTTCATTTTGACACCAATTAGCACATTCATTATTCATCAGGATACAGTTTTCATTTGCTTCCCTTGGGAACAGCAGAATATCACTGTGAGGATCTTTCAATACAACTTCACCTCCTTAATACACATGGGATTTGCTGACAAGTAACAGCTACTCATTCCCCTGGGTGAAGTTCATATTAATAGGACTGCAGAGTGAATCATGAGATGGTATTAAATCATGCCTGTATAAATACAACATTCAAGCACCCTACTAGACCAAATGCAATGGTTTGATTGCAGAAACCAGTACAGGGTAGATATCCTAAGCGAGCAGGGTGCCTTGGAGAAATAACCTATTCAAAGCCCAAAACAATAAAGACCCTCCAGGCCTTTAAGGGGATCAGAGGGAATTTCTATTCAGAACTGACAATTTTCATATTCTCCAGAGATAAAACATCAAGACTTGAAGGCATTAGATGTAATGCAAGCATTAGATTACATAGATGTAATTCAGCTCTATTCTCGACATCAGCAATAGATTTTAAGTACTGAAGGTTAGCCAAAAACTACAAGCTAGGAGCATCTGAGGTAGGCAGGATTTTGCTGAAAGCATCAGAAGGCACAGCTGATATGAAGTTTGCCTCCAAATCTGAATACCACAAAGTTAAGAAAGCTTTTTCAACTTTATTGCTACTTTATGTCTGAAGTCATTTCAGTCTCATAGGTATCTCCTAACGCAACAGTTTGGAGACACACTTAATCCTATGTTCAGCAATTCAGCCACCACTCCTAAACTCTGTGTGATATCCAGCCAACAGATTACAGAGCATAGGAGTACCTGCCTTTTCCTCGAGATGGGTCAGATCTCTTCTGCCCATAGTCTGAAAGTCTGTGACTGAGGCCAGGTCAATGTGAGCGGAATTGCTCTGGTACTCCTGGCAGGCACCTTCATGTACACAGAAAAACTGCTTTGAAAGAATAAAGTTCCCTGGATTAAGCTTCAGCAAAACTTCCTGGCAATAGAGTAAATAGATCTCACCTTAAAGAATCACATCATGTGTTTCCTTTCCTCCCCTCTCCCAAGACCTCTTAGACAATATTCTACTTATTCATTATACATTCCAGTCCTCAATAACTATTCTACCAATAGGTGATTTTCTTCAGCAACCACAGTGGGTACTGAATTCACGTGAATACTTGATTTCTAATGTTATCTTTCTCACAACAACTTCCTCAGTACAACGTAAACCTATGGGGATTGGGTTACCGATCAGAGTAATGGAACAGGACAGAAGCAGCACCAAAGAACAGAAAGCCATAGCACTATTGTATCAATGCCAGATGGTAAGAGCCTTTCCTGTCATTCACTTATCAACTTTTACTTTTGGTTAATTCCATTTTATATTAAAAGGGAACAAAGAAAGGATGGCCTTTTAAATCTCGCCTTCATTTAGGTTTTAATCAACCTTTGTCAGTGTCTTTTGGAGCGCGCCAGCAAAGGACTGGTGTAAATTTGTGCAGAGAAGGATGACAACAGAAGAGGATTAATTCTGGTTTTACTGAAATCAGTACTTTAGCTGATATTAAGGTTATTAGTTGGATACAAGTAAGATTTTATTGCTGCAAGAATTAAGAGTAAGTTGTCTCCTTCTAGCACCTGAGATGTGCCCAATTCTCCTGCAGTGCAACACAGGAGAATCAGACACCAATATTTTAATTCAAACTCTTTGACTGAGAGCATCTTACCTTTTGTCAAGATTTTTCAGTGGTGATCTGTCCCTAATCAGAAGAAACTCAACCCATGATACTGTTTAGTAAATAAGCAAAACACCAAAACGCATGTTGTGCACACCAGGAACACATGAAAATAAGAAATGTAATATTCCCCTATAAGTTTCGACTTGTGTTGCTCAAACATAAACTGCACTGAAAGTTCACATGCTGTTGGCCCCACAGACCTAACTTTTGCACGTCCGGATTATAAATGCTATTATTGGAACATCTCTCTGGTATTGCAATGACAGAAGAGTGCTACATAGCTGCTTCTACAGAACTGTCAGATTTCAGGATAATTAATGAGTCAACTGGGACTAGTGAATTCTTATAGAAATTATTTTCAAAGGTTTTTATAATTCCCTCTTTTTTTTTTTTTTTTTTTTTCTTAATGATAAGGTCTCCTTCACAGCCTGCTTCCTTAGACGCTTGTGTAATCTAGTACTACTGCATAAGCAATGGAAGTTAACAACCTTTGTTGTTGTCTACTGATCTATCTGGTCATTTGTGGTACTAGTAAAAGAGCTAAATTTCCTGAATTCTTACCTTCTACTGTTCAGCCCTGATTAGCTCTTTAGGATCATACAAACAAAGCACTAAACAGTTTTGTGCTCCATAGTCCTAATTTCTCATGAAGCTATGCAAATAATCAGTGTCCACCACTACCACAGCTAAGACATAGCCTGCTGTAAGTCTTCTTCCTTCATACATCTGTGAAAATAACTTTCATTTAGAGTTTCCAGAAAGCAGTTTCAAAGTTAATTTTCTGCTGGAAGTGAGCACATACCATTTGTATAATTTTAGTGCAAATAAGCACTTAGAAGTATTCTCAAGCAAAATAAAGAAGACTATGATGATGAGAGGAAAAGCACACAAAGTGTACAATGCGTTAATTTTACAGCAAAGCCAAGGATAACTTCCTTAGTGGAAGTCAATAAACTGTGTTGATCTACCCCAGCAGATTTTCTGATCCTGGTTTTCTCTCCCATTAAAATCCATCTCTGCATTGCATACCAGAAAAAGCCTGTGAATGCTCTGTTCCCACATATGCATTTGAAGAGACCTGCATAGTTTGTTTGGTTGTATACAAACACATATGTTTGTTTATAATATAGAGCAGTTCATAAGAGACACAGCCTACCATATCATTTAGCAATAAACATTATAGAACACACACACACACACCCCACTGCGCCGCAGTGGGTTTCTGGATACACCTTGAAAACAAAGTTCCCTACAAACAGCATTACTCTGGCATTCCTTCATTTTTTAGAAAACGGTATTTAGAAGTTCCTGCTTGAGCTTCCATTTGGCACATGCTTGTGGAGAGTCAAAACTGCAAGTATAATCCTCCAGATCTATAGAGGAGCGTTTATTGACACTTGAAGGAAATGATTTGAAATCCCCGTTTTACGTTCATACCTTTTGCTGCTGATGCACATGGATAGGTGAGAGGGAGATTACAAAGTATTTCTAACAAGCCTTTGCACAAAAAAGTGAGGTATTTTCATTCTACACTAAAAACTGAATGCCGTTTTGCAAAATGACATTTAAACAAGCACCTGGAACATCAGTCCTACTTGAGTTAATAACACATACTCTTCTGAGTAACTATGCTTATTATACATTTTTTTTCCTTTGAATACAGTTCTTTATGTATATACAAGGCATAATTTGGTTCATGTTAAAATGATATTGAACAACTTTATTTCAACGGAAAACCTGTGTACATAAAACCACCACATTACATTAACAGCATTTCAAAGGCTTCAAATGTACACGTGTAAGAAACAGCTATATATAGACGTAGCTCTAAAATGGTTTATAGTGGCAGCTCAATAGCTATGAAAATATTACAAACCCCTGTTCTTCCTTAAACATTTTTAATAGGTGACTTTCTGCAATGATAAAAGCTACAGAAAGTCTAATTTTACGATTTGTTCATCATTGGTGTCTGGAAAATTTTCTTCTACATTTTATTTTTGAGACAAAACCAATCATATGCTATGTAGTTGGAATTTTTCAGTGATTTACCTTAATCCATCCAGAGAGAATATAGTGGACATCAGTTTTAGATAAAGAAACTTAAAATAGTTGGGAGGTATATTAAAACAAAACAAAAAATTCAAAACAGATAATGAAACAAACACTCTTGCAACAGGAAATCCATTTGTAGAAGAGTCAAGTTCTACCAGTGTTGTCTCCCTTCTCGTGCAGCACAACTTCTCTTGGCAGGGCAGTACTGAGGGTTGACCTGCCCTGAGTAAGATCTGTGAGATTAAAAGCAGTCTGAGCATTGCCTTCCCCAACTGCTGCTCTGGCAACAGTGCAAACTTTTACTCAAAAATAATTCAAGTTAATGAATGCTCTTTCTATAATCAGTAAGAGTTCATCAGTAGCTGCTTCAGTAATAAATGAAAGTTAATACACACTTCTAATTTTTGTATCAGCATTCACAACTCAAGAGAATTATTTAAATATAAAAAGTATGGTAAAATCAATTTAGTAGTGATGAAATCAACTTAACCCATATATTAAAAAATAGAAATTCACTCTTAAACAAAAACTGCCTGAGATCATCACATATTTTTTAATGAAGTAGCATTTATTCAACCAAAATAAAATATTATTGTGCAAATACTAGACAACTAATTACATAATGTATCTTTACAAAATTACATAATATGGGTGCAGCTTGTTTCCCTGCTTTCTGTTTGAAAGATAGATTGTTTAATAACCCATCAAAGCTATCTGTAAACCAAGGAAACAATAGAGCAGATGTTGACTGTTGTCTTGTGCCTCACAGACATAATTAAATACAATGAAACACTCACACACCCAAATAACAGAGGACAAACAAATACAAAAATGGTACTCAATAAACATAAACCTCATTTACAGGGCACCTGTCTTATATTAATCTGTGATATTTAAACCAGTGATGGAAAAGAAGGTATTTAGCTGCCTTCAGACTACAGAACAAAGTACAAACAAAATTCCACTCAGTAGTAAGTAGCTTTAACTTCTGCAGTGCTGATTCCCACATTGTTGACTTTCATAAAGCTAGGAGGGAACCATATTTTCTATTGTAACAAAGCCAGGACAGGGCAGTCACATTTTCTGTAAGCAAAAGCTACATGAATCAATGACTATGAGTGATCCAAATAGACTAAAAACACTGCGCCTGCTGCATAATACAAAGCCTTAAGGTTCCCCCCAAAAGCCTTATTCCCTTTAACTGCAAAACATGTTCCCTGTAATTATTTTCTACCCACCCCCCCTTTTGTAAAACAGTAATGGAAAGTAAAGATTAGATTCCATAAGTATCAAACAAAGTGTTTATTTCCTAGGAGAGTGTCCCATAACATTGTTTAATACTCTACTGCACTTTAGAATTTGAGAGCTTTTTTTAAAACCACCCTTCTTCATCTTCATTTCTATAATCAACTATAGATATGCATTTTCTTTAGTAATATCAGTATGGATCCACTATTTGAAAAGAATCATTATATGAATTGATACAAAATTAAGTACACAATCCTGCAGTTGCCATTAGGAAACAAAGTTTCCAGATAAAAGAGCAACTTTGAAAATTAATACTCAGATTTAACGCAGAAGAACATGGAAGCGTATTCTTGCTAATAAAGAATTATCTTGATTTTAAAATGAGAAATGCTTTAATAAGCGTTATTTTTTTATTTTACATAAAGAATATAAAATTGCTTTGTTTACTGCAAACATATTTTGCCTTTACATTTTATTTAGTTATTTCTAAGAAATGTGTCAGAATATAATGTGATCTGTGTCTCTTTATATTAATGAAACCATGCTAGCCTCTTTATATAGACAACACCATAAAGCATAAATATAAAATGGAAAACAAATGGAAGTATAATGCCACAGTGAAGCAAACCAATCAACCTTAAAACAGCTGAGATAAGATCTTATCTAGTAGTTCATTCATTCTTTATAGAAAAGAAATGAAAATATTCCTAGGTGAATCAGATTAAAAAAAGAAGAAAAAAAAAAACCAAAGAAACAAACCACCCCCAGCAGCTCTGAAAGGTTGTAAAGCACTATATTCCTTTGATTTATGAAGGCAGCATCCACTGCATTGAGCAAAACAACTCAGCATGCCGGGACCCTTTTCTCTGAAATTCCTTTATTAACACAACCTGGCTCTGCTAGTGAACAAAAGCAGTGGTGCGGTGTGTATAAATCATTAATACTATGCTGTGCAATGGCTGAATTTCCTGTGTGAGCTGGAAAGCCTTCCTGCACAACAGGGATTTTGGGGTTGGAATTAGCTGCTATGAAATGTACTTCATCATTCACTGTGTTTGACACTTCTCAATAGCTTAGTACTTTTCCTTTCCTTTTTCTCCCCCAAGCCCAGCAACTGCAATAGAAATTTATTGGATTTTATGTCTGCAAATAAAGGAAGAGCAAAGAAGCAAACAAGCCTATTTAGCAGTGGAAACCTTTTCCCTTCATTTAAAGACAGGCTGCATTCAAATAAAATCTACTACTAATGAATAATTTTTTTGTTTTTTAAATGCTTAGTTTACCACTGAAAAAGAAACCGGGAAAACCTACTGAAAGCGGGGTTAAGTCTTTACCAAAACAAAAGAAAACAAAAATCAACTATCACTGAAAAGGTGCCTCCTCTCCAAATGAAGTAATTTTCCATTGGGGCATTTATTTTATTATTTTTTTAAGAGCTGGCAGAAAGAAGGACAATGTCTGGGCACAAGGAACTCCTAAAGCCAGCTGTATCAGTGTTTTTACTTTAGGTATACCAAAAATCTTTCCACAGAGCAACAGGCAATTTCATGTGCATGTGCTAAGAGTGGTATTCTAAGTGGAGCTGGAAAAGATGGTAGCAACGGGAAAGGAAAAATAAACCAATGCTCTTGGAATTGCACTCTCTGAACACTCCTGTATTTTTGCAGCAATGCACACTGAACCTGGATAGGGAACATCAAAACTACTTATCTTGCCTCTGAAGTACACGCAATACAACAACAGCAAAGTTGAATGTTTTTTCAAACTTTGACATGAAATAGCAAGTAGTCTTTCTAAAACATTCCACACTGAAATATTTCTTCTGGGGCTAGTCTTAAGAGTGTGACAGAGAGAATAATGCTGAAAAAGCAGTCTCAAACCATATGTTACCCATCAGAAAAAAATGACACACATTATAAAGGTAACTAAGGATGCGATCAGTCTTTCAGCTAGGCCAGAGCATGATTCCGAATGTATCAAGCATCAGCACCACCGACAAATGAATTTATCGCCATCTAAACAGTAAATATTTAAGACAGTTGGAATGCAGTTTTGCAAAAGTGAATGAGCTAAAGTCAGAATAGGGAAACATTCCAGTGTGCCATTTTACACTTATGCAGCCATCCAGCAGACTAAAGATTACAAGAATAAGCCTGCAATGCATGCAGAAGTCCCTCTGCATTACACAATAATGACATTCTGAACGGAAATAAATGAAGCCCCTGCAGTGCTATTCTGTCAGCTTTTGAAAGTAAATAACTTCGCTTCTGACAAGAGAGAGACATTTTTTTCCTCCTGCTGCCATAGAGCATTAATTGAGCTATGCAGCCATGTAACATCCTAGAGATAGGACTAATACATGACAAGGAAAAAGAGCTTAAGGAAGGAGGGGACACTCATTGAATATATGGGATGCCTGACTTCTTTTCACCTCCAAATTTTCACACTAGCTCTGTTTTGACAAGATCTTATTCTCTCTGGGAGAACTTTTAACATTTTTTTTTGTCTCCCTCTGTAATGCTTACTGAAACTTATTTCAAACAAAAACTTTAAATTCACGCTGTCTTATGAAAGATGGTGCCATTATGAAAACATAAGATTATATTTTAAAACTTATCACTCTTTGTTTGTGAAGAAGGTTTCATGCCCATAATCAACACCTGTAATTAACTATTTAAATTATAGAAGACTTACTGGCTACAGCAGAGATAATGAAGATAGATATAAAAGAGCAGGCTATGAGAAGCAAAATCAAAGAAGCAATCTTCAAAACTACATAATAATAATAAAATGTTAGTGCAAGTCAGTAAGGAATTTAGGCAAGGCATATCATAAGCATATACAGACCTCACAAATATATGAGACTACTATTAAATTTATGCTCAGTTACAAAAAAGGCATATTCAAGATGTTACAAATAGGAAGACCAACAGTTTTTGGTGTGTTATGATATAAAGGGTCAAAAGGTAAACTTAAAAAATGGTCTAAGATGAAAGCACTTGCATTCTTATTCATGAGCATCTGAACATCTTAAGTATTTCAATTCTAAAGTACCATACATTTCCTTTCCATATCTGGGGGAAAAAATAAAAATCAGTGACTTACAGAACAAAAAATAATTCACTGAATGCTTCAGTTCTTACTACAGTATCTAATTTTGATTCTGCATGTGTTCAACACAACGAGAAAGAGCAGGATCAAAACACACTGAGATCTCTCCACAGCTGGAGCCTGCTATAGTGCAAAAGACCAAAGGCCCAACTACAACTAGTCAGGATACCATAGGCATTAGAATGCTATTTTCTCTAATTAAATTCACTGGGCTGCTGCACTGACAGAGTAGGAGGGGAAGCAAAATGTAAAAGAAGTCAATGGCGCTGCACTAGGCAACTCAGAAGTAAATGAGCAATCCTAGTAAAGAAATGACAGGAGTTCCTCAGGAGAGCTCTTCTACTACACATCACACTTTAAAACTGATAAATCAATTGCACATACACCTTTAAAAGGCAGGAAAGCTTGAAGGATTCTGAGAGGGTGTCGACTTCTCCTTTACACTAACATTATTCTAACTCTATAAAGCAAGGTGATAAATTCTAGGGTCACAATTTTCATCACTTTCATTTATTCTACCTATTAAATACTTCAAAAATATTTTAAACAGAATGAATATTAACATGATGATAGTATTTATTTATCAGTTCAGAAATACACTGAAGACCAAAAAACTTCATAGTCTAGTATTGCATGGCTACTGGTCAAAAAATCTAAACCAACTGTTTGAAATATCTTTTAGTCACCCTGAGAAAAAACCCTGCTTAAATAACCAGTGCACACTTTCCTTGGCATAAGATGCCACACCACATACTTTTCAGAAAATAACCATCCATATACTTAATTAGCAAATATCAATGAATAGCAACAACTTACAAATAGCTCACAATAGAAAACCCAGCCATCACTTTCTAGCTGAAGTGTTTTAATATGGTCAAAGAGCCCAGTTATAAAAACAATGAGTCTAAGCCCAAAATATTCACCTGCTTCTGCCACATGGAAGCTCCTTTGCAACTGCTCTTGCTCTTATATTCCAAAGCAGCAAATAGTCTTCTTAACTGATTCTGGTTGGTTGGGGTGGGTTTTTTTTTTTGTGTTTGGGGTTGGGTTTTGGTTGGTGGGGGTTTTTTTTTTGGTTGTGTTTTTTTTTCCTCTCTCTAGTATTTAAAGAGGGTAGTACTTAACTGAAGCACCTCCTCTTGCTATTATGAAAAGAGAATGACCTTGTTTGAAAATGCTGTAGTTAAATGACCCAAACTAGCTCTTATTCAGAATAAGTACTGCTATAGCCACTTCTCCAGAAAAAAAACAAAACAGTCCTTGTGAGAGAAAAGATATGTAAACAATTAAATTTGTCTTGAACCAGAGATGGAGTCTCAAATATCAGCTTTGAAGCTGACTGGTGAATACTAAATGATCTTATTTACCCTAATGAAGATAAACTGCACATCAAGACATCATTCCTTACTTCTGCATTAACAGTACTTCTCGATGCAACAATTACACTCCCACCTTTTGAGGTCTGTTTCATTCACATACTAAAATTCCCTAAGACTGCCACACTGCCCCCTTAGGTGCAAAAGCGTCTGCTTGTGGCATGGTAATTTCTTTTTTTGTTTTAAGAGAGTAATATAATTAATTTGACAAAGTACAGGTTTTTACCCTACACATATGAATAAACAAGCACTATGTTTCTCTTGGGGCAGTGAAGCTGGTTAAATGAATCAGAAAACCCTGAAAAGATTGCCTACCCTCGGTCCATCAGCTACTGGACAATTATTCAAGGCCCAGCTGTAAGAAAAACAGATGGTGAGTGAGCATTAGTAACGTGGACTTCTTTTCACTCATGCAGTCATAAGCAGAGGTTGTATGTTCTCACATGAAAATTGCCATGAAATAGCAGACCGAGGAACAAAATTGCACAAAGACTCCAATTTCTAAGCTAACAGATGCTTAAAATTTTCATGAGCTAAAGTCAGATTAACTGATTTTACAGGAAAGCCGCTGAGTGAGTACTATAAATGGACTAGGTAAAGAAAGGCAGTGTTCTCACAATTGGTTTAAACAGTGACATCATACAACATCAGTTATTGAATTCAACTAACATACCTGATGCTTTGAAGTCTCACTAAAGTACAAAATGCAAAAGACGCATACTTAGAACTGTAACTGCAATGGTGGCATTCAGCAATTGATGTGCTTGTCCTCTATAAAAAAGGTAAACTGTATCCAGGAATTGTTCATCCATTTTAATTCTTTATGCAATTTTAGCACAAAGATAATCTGTTTAATCCTTATTCCATTATTGACACTATTGACTACATCAATTGAAAATGCTACCAAATAAATCAATGTTGAATTAAGCCATGAAGAAAGAATGTGATAAAAAGTCTTTCATACTCCTATAAATCATCAGATCCAGAAGCATGACATAAGTAACTGAGTGGGGAATTCAGCTTTTCTCCATAGTCATAATGCTTAAGGCCCAAATAAAATTACACTGATTTACCATGTAAGCACTAATGGAATAGCTGGGGTAGAGATGGAGGGTTTGTTGGTTTTTGTTTTGTTTTCATGCTGGATTCTTTTCATCATTGATACGAGAGCTGTACCATGAACTACTTTCTTGTTAAAAACAGAAAAGGTTGATATTGAAGTTTCAGTTCAATTGTTTTCAATCTGTGAATGTCCACTATGAGCAATTGCTCCATTTAAGAGGAATTACCCTTTGTACAAACCACTTCACTATTTAAAACAAAGCACATCTATCATCATTAAACAGAAAAAAAATTACCAATTTTAAAATAATGACAGCAGCACTGTACACTATGACATAGAATTTTATGTGATGTTGCAAAACAACAGTTGACTTTGTTACTTTACTCGGAAAATACCAACTAAATAACCCTATGTCCAGGCAAATATGTATCAATAGGGAAATACCAGTTAACAGAACTAAGCCTACATTAATATACACTAAATCCCAATTTACAGGCGGTCAAAATTTTGCTGCAAAATTTACTTCATGCTAGCATTTGATGTAAGCTTTTGGTCAGAAATTATTTCTTGCACTGATGTGTCGTATTAAGGAAAAGAAGAGAAAACAGATGAATTTAGCTGTTTCTGACACCACAAAATATTACCAAATGTTAGGGTGCACTACAAATCCGAGTTCCCTTTTCCTGTATCTTTAAATATTGACACTAGCTAGAATTCTAACCTAAATGCATCTACGCTTTTCTTAATTCTCCCTCTCTTTATAATGATGCAGTAAAAACCTCCAAATCAAACCCACATATCCTCCTTCTGTTCGTTGCTGCCACTAATGCAGTCATTTTGGTTTTAGTGTTGTTTGAAAACTCTTTCTGGATTACTAACTTTAGAAGCATTTTAGTAAGAGAACACCCAAATAATTTCAGACCATTTCAAATAGCTTAACTAACTCGGAAGCATCATTCAGTTTTTCTTGGCTTTTTCAAGTGAATCTCTTATTGACAATCCATAATGTGAACTAGATCTCTGTACTTTCTTTATTTTCAACTTTATTTTCAACAGTTAAGCTTTAAATGTTTTTAGGTAAAGGATCCTGAATGCACAAATGGTTTTAAAAAAAAATTCAGTTCCTCACTTAGCTCTCTAGACATTATATCCATGTGTAACCTGGAAGGTATCAGAGCAAATACTTAAGTTTCTAACACTGGACAAAGTAGCAGAGTACTTCTGTGGGTACACAGTAGAAAACAATTTATCCATTTATACTAAACAAACTGACCAAGCAGTGTTAGTTTAGCAAATAAATAATGGCCAATTTTAAATGACTACCAAAACAGGTTTTCCCAAATGATTAATACATCTCCACAGAAAACCAGCATCCTCATGGCTACATAAATATTTATTCACAGGAAGTTTGCCCATCTTGAAAAGAATGTAATGCCTTTCATAGTCTTTCAGGAAAGGCATATATCCAATTATAAAACTTACATGTGACAGAATATTAGCATATTCAGCATACACACAAAAATGGAGAAGGAATTTTTTCATAGACTCTAAATAGACAGTAAAGTTTAAAAGAGAGCGCTCAGTTGTAATACAGCTGTCTGAATTCATTTTAATTGAGGTGCAAGTGAGCAGACATATCTGAAGTGCAATTTTTAGAGGAAAAAAAAATACTCAGTAGGTTCACATAATGTCTATATACTGCTGGTCACAGGGTCCACAGGCAGGGGGGAATCACTAGTTATTAAGTTGCCAGATAAAGATTTTAGGTTACCAGTACTTAAGATCAATAGACAACTTTATAGAGTGAGAAAAACATTTACAGTTTCACTGAAATAGTGATATTTGCACTGAACATAAAAACAGGTATTTTTGTAGCTTTGCTAGAAATTATCAGATATGGGAAAAATAGGAAAAAAGCCAAGTAGACCGTCATGGTAAAAGTTTATTAATGTTTTTCAAAAATATAAAACACTTCTTATCCTTTCCTATTTAAAACCAGAACCATGTTACATTAGCTTTATATGTAATGTCACCACAGTACTGTCTTTCTACCTGAATATATTTGAGATATACTAACACTGTTTCTAAAGAAATACTTAACCAAATACATAAAATAATAAATCATACCTGAATTAAGATGATAATTATTTGACTCTCTAGGAATCCAGAATAACTAAAATACCAACAAGCAATCAAAAGAAGCAACAAGCACAGAATTTTGAACCTGCCAGAATTATCATCAGGAATTCAGATGATTTTATAACTTGTATGTAATTGTGATTACTAAAGGCAGAATGTTTCTAAACTGACAATAGGATTAACCAGATGAGAAAGCCAACACTTCAAAAAAATTAAAACACATACTTTCAGTGTGGCAGTTAATCCACTTAAAGAGTTAAAAATTATCCGCTAGATATAGCACTTTGTAAAGTGCATTAGCAATCACTTCTCATCTTTCTCTCAAATGGAATAGATGGAATTGAATTCACTATTTTAAAGTAATCATTATGGTTGCACAGCTTCTTAAACCTTAAAGCAGTGCCATACTATAGATATGTTTGCATAATGATACTGCAGTAGCTCACACAGGAAGGTTATTATAGCACCTAACCTCGTCTTTATGTTATTCTTTATCAGCTCCTTGTGTGGCCATGTTGACCTCTCACCTTAATTCATATTTTTCCTTTCAAAAGCTGGATCTTTAACAAACAAATTGTTGTTTGGCAAACTCAAAGGAACAAATCCAACCAAATACAGGAATATGTTTTGTATACAACCAGTAAGTGCACAAGTCACAGCAGATCATTAAAGCTGATCTATAAATGTAATTTCCAAAACGTATCCAGAATACAGAACTAAGAACATAAATTTTAATTATGACATGCAATTTATTTAAATATTAAATGCATCATATTTATCTGATACAAATTTTAATTGCAGACATAAGAATCCCCCAATGGTTTATGCTACACTACTGAAGAAAAAAAAAAACCTACAGAAGGGTTTATATCCTGCAAACACTTGAGTTCTGTTCTTCCAGCAGTAACAGAAAACAAATATTCTGAAATAAAAATAAGCTTTAAATCTATTTTATTTAATTTTTAGGAACAAAAAGAAGTACTGTAAAACATCTTTCAGACATTTATATACACAGAAATAAAGTTAGAGACTGTTTCATGGAAGTCAATATGCATATAAACTATTGTAGTGGAAGTTGGAAGAAATGCCCCTATTTGTTACAGTAGGCACAAGAATTTTTTTTCCCCTGAAGTTTCAGCAGAAAGTAACAGAATAAACAGGATTAATCATTTTTGTACAATAACATATTCCTGTCTTGGCTCTACATACTTATTAGACGACACTCTATAATGGTGGACTCAGTTATAACAGGGAAGTAGAATACAATAACGATTCAAAAATACTAGTTTAAAAAATAATGTGTTATTACCCAGTTATTTGTTTCCTGTTATAACAGAGAGAAGGTACTAACTAGTAAATAATTTGGGGAGGGAGAGGGCTGGAAATACTTAAAAAAACCCACCCTGGAAGCAAAAACTAGATGAAATTAATTAAAAAAAAAAATCTTAAAAATTGACTAGAAATTGGTATGATTTTGCTGATACCAGAGCATTTTTTTAAACCCATTCTGATATAATTCAGCGGTAGAAGTATTAATTCTGCACAGATATAGCTTTCTAAATTTTTTTTTTTTTGTGTGTGAACTAAACATCAGCTTGATTTTAATCAGCAGCATGTTTCAACACAGACTTAAAATTCCTGGCTTCAAAGAAGGCTTAAACAAAATTGCCATTGGGCACATTTACATTAGAAGTATAATTTATGCCTGCAAGTGAATAAAGAACAGTCCTTTATGGCTGAAACTCTGCTACAGTATCCACGAGAAATGCAGTCAAAGTACTGTGTTAAATATCTATAAACAGCATCAATAAAGACATTACGAAAAAAAAACGCAAAGGCTTGATGCTCTGTTAAAACATATTTTCTACTCACTCTCACCATTCTTTAAGTGCAGGCACAACATTCACTCCACACAGTGGGAGACATTTATACAGTCTATTCACACGAAAAATATCTCCAAGATTACAAATCCCCCAAACGATGCTGACAAAGCAGGCACTATAGGAAAAGAAAAAGTTAAGCAAACTTACCTGCTGCAAGTACATAAAAGTCAAGGCACAGGAGAGCTGGGGACACATGCCCACATTCGGCAGTGCCACGCAGGTTGCACCCGTAAGGGGATGCTGCATGGTGTTGCTCTGAAGTCTACGTAGAACAAGTGAGGGGGCTTGCATGCAAGCACGTTTGCCTTATCTTGTCACTACGGTTTTTTCCTTTTGATTATTTAAGTAAGAAACAGTATTTCTCGAACGCCTTTTTTTTCCCCCCCCAGCGCTAGATCCCTACATTCATTTGTCAGCTAAGGCAACTTGGTAGATTTAAACTATGAATTTTTAACAGAGAGGAAAAAAAGAAGACACAGCCTGCAGCCTATTGATGAGCAAATGGAACTTCCTCAATGACAGAGAGAGCTGAAGCTTGTCTCACAACAGTAGCTGCTGACTAGTAGAGAGAGAGAGAGATTGACTCAGTGAGGCTCAGTCGGCTGGTGCTGATGCTGCACAGCTTCTCATTTGTCAAATGGGTCCTAGGGCAGGGTCTTTACCACTCACCAAAATTCAAATACTGCATTTTAAAAATCCCTGGAGAGGATAGGGAAGGAGAGAAAGTGAGCATGCTGCATCACAGGCATCCATGAGATCTGGGCAATTAGTGTCATTGCCCAGCTGGGACTGAATGCCTGTTATGATTCTGCACGCACACATACGCACTCACACACACACTTTTTTTCTTCCTCCCAGGACTCACACCTGACATAAAAAGGGCTTTCCCCTTCTAAGAACAAAAGTATGAAGCACAAAGTGGGGAAGAGAAAGAATCTTGGCTAGTCAAGAGGATTCCAGCAAATACACAGCGCTAACAGTAAATGAGCTTTTCAAAAATACAAACTAATTTTATATTTACATTTCATTCACCATCTAGTTTCCCAGAGAAGCCTATAAAAGCATTACAGTGAAACTGTGAAGTATCAGTGTAACCACTGCAGCGGAAACACTAGGAATGAAACAAAATTCTATGGCACACTGTGTCTACTTTACTGGGGGGAAGGGAGCAGGCTTGGATAAAGACTGTATCTTAAAATTGGTCTAAAACCCATCTCATCTAAAATTACAAATTTATTTGACAGCTAGTCAATCTATTATAAAGGACTGCCCTATCAGGTTGCATGGAAAAATCACATTTGCAATTTTCAGAATTTAAATGTTTACATTTTACTTTGAGAGTGATACCTCAAATTAGTATTCCACTCTTGCAGGCTTCCCCCCCCCGCCCCGTCTTTTTTTTTTTTTTCTTAGATACAACTCAAGTATAACAGAAGATACTACTATTTTTAATTAGAATTTGACAAATGAATGAAATATTAATTCTTCAGGAAAGAAGGTCAAACCTCAAAGCAACACCTGAGGTTTTGAAGGGGTTCCTTTTAAAAAGACTGCAGAAGATTTTAAAATTACCTATTTTATAGGATCTCTAACTCCTACAGAAACACGTCTTCTATGAAGTTTAATGTTAACAGCAGCAAATAACCCACATACAAGAGAAGTCTATTTCATCAACACCGTAACTGGTTTGTTATTAAAATTTACGCTTAAAAACAAATAATAGTCCCCGCTTAACTGGAAACAGATACAAAACATGTCACTGCAACTTAGGCGCTATATTACAAAAAAAAAAAAAATATTATTTTTCACTCTACATGTGCGCACACATACCTGCACCCACACAAGCTTCAGAGACCGATTTAGATCCACTAAGTCTTCTTCATGCAAAACCGAAAATTTTCCAGCAGAATCAGTTATTACATAATTTTCTTTCTCAAAAACAGTCAGTATAACAAAACCAATGTATTGAGAACACAGGAATCAACACCAAAACAATGACACACAAACTTGCAATACAGGGATCGGTTTTGGCTTAGGAAGCATCCATGCTTTTGCAGTTTATCATGCACTGATCTACTGTAACAGCCCAGATACAGAACAGTACAGATTACTTTCACACACACACAAAAAAACCCCCAAACGCAACAGAGCAAGAGAGCGCAAGAAGGAGAAATGAACTCCCTCTATGCCATTTCTCCTTTCTTCTTTCTTTCTCTCTGCCTTAAGCAGTCTCCTGTTCTGACAGGAGTATGTCATGCTTTTCTTCATTTTTTTTTTTTTCTAGCACAGAAAGGCTGCTATTCTGCAAATGCCCTAAGCTAATAGAATTTTCCCTTCAGTTCATTTTCGTATGAAATACCATAAATAATACATGGTACTTTAATAAGACCTTATCAGAATGTTTAATGAAAAACAAATACGTTATGTAAGGAGGCAAATAATCAACTCGTTCCACATTATGTCAAAATCAAAGGCAGCATCCTTCCTAGCCAAACAGTTTGGAACCATGTAAGTCTATCCAATTTCCCAAAGTGAAGTTCTGGAACATGGTGATGGTCAAGCGAAGTTTCATCTGTCTATTGCACTATTTTACAACTAAAAGGACATCCATAGAACAGACTGAACTTCAGAAGAATTTAGTACTGTAAACGTAGCTAATATTAATAGTAGAAGTAAATTTCTCATTGGTCTTTCATCTGTAATTTTCACACATTTCACAGTAAGAAAAATATGACCCACAAATACTATTAATACATTTGACTATTCATATTATTAAAACAACAGCATCAATGTTTTAACTATCCAAATCATCTATACATGGAGAAACAACAGATAAACATACATAATTCAGTAGCGTCAGAGACCTAAAAAAGAAATAGAATTCTTTAGCCTGATATACGCTACTTCAAGAGATGCAGGGGAAAGTCATTACCAATTTTAATTCCTTCCATGGATAACTTGTCATTATGTCTAAAAAGAAAAAAGGTAACAAAATGTGTTTTATTTCTATAAAAATAAAATCAATGTATCTTCTTCAAAGCTATTTCCTTGTTTATACACACTCTTCTACCAAACCCAAGCCATCAATAATAACCACATCCCAAGTTATGGCTATATATACAGTAAGTACCACCACAAATTTGCCAAAGGTACATGAATGACTGTACACAATCTGACCTTCTATTCTCATGCACTGTGACAGTATTGCTATAACTACTATGCAATTTCACAGAACAGCATATGCCCCATCAATATATCATCTGCAAATTAATTTTTCCCTTATTCTACAAAATCAATGTGTGCAATTGCAAAGCCCAGTTTACCTACAGCATATGACATCTTCCAGTTGCCTTAGTGCTGCTCTGTTGGGTCAGTAACTGAACTCAGTTATCCCACTCCCAGTTGCTGATATTACCAACTAGGTATAAACTAACAACAAATACAAACATTTTTCAAAACAAAAGGAGGCCAAATGTGTCTCTGTGGGAGTTCAATTAGAAATGTGGAAATGAAAAGTTCTTCCACAATGATAACAGATCCGTCTAAGGTGCAATACCTACTACACCACTGTGAGAGGCAACACTCCCTTTTCCACCCTCTCCTCACCTCCAATGAGACTGCCATTTCAAAAAAAAACAACAGCAAAGTGTTGATCAATCTTGAATATGCAAATAAAAACATGAAATCGAACTACCTCTGAAACAAAGCAGAAAGAACCAACAGCATTTCTCACACAGCTGACGTACAAAT
>NW_009259977.1:568145-572540 GCF_000687185.1 Egretta garzetta
CATGTTCCGTTTAAAATCATCCACTCAATTTTTTTGTGATCTGGTAGTCAGCTTCTACTTCTCAAAACTTAAGTTCAAATTTCAGATTTACAAATATTCAACCTAAAAGTTAACCTTTAGAATTATCACAGCGTAATCAGTCAAACCTTTTCCATCAACTAAAAAAAGATATGAAAGAGATCACCTGCAAGACCACACACCATTTTACACTTCAAACTTGTCTCAGCAGTAGCCTATACTAACAAGTTTACCCATATAGAAGTCATACAGTATTATAAAGATTGTATGCCTCCAGATGTCAAGCATTTAAAAAAAAAAAAATCACAACTGCATATTACACTATCCATGTGACAAATGTATTTTTCTAATAGTGGTGCAGCCCTTTCTCTAAACTCTCCTTTTCTAATACCACACGAAAAAAATAGCTCCCAGAAATTCAAACCAGGAAAAGCAGCATATTATGAGCTTTAAATAGAATGCTTCATTAACATATTTTGACAAATTACTAGCAATCATTAATATCTTTGCCTTTATTATACACAGTATTCTATTTTTTCTATGTGTGTGTTTTGGTTTGGGTTTTTTTAAATAAACTAGGGAAATATCACTGATGTTTTTATATATTTTAAAAATTTTGACAGAAAGGGTTTTCCCTCTATTCTTTTCAATTAATGGGCAACATCTCAGGCTTCCAGTGATATTTTCCTGTCATGAAAATCCCTATTTCTAATTTAAGGTTTCTGTTAAGATTGCTCTTCTTTACTAGGTCTTTGCAGAAAGATCAAGACATTACAGAGGCTCATGCTTACCTCAGGCAAATAAGAATCACTAATTTTCTGTTTCTATTAAGCACTGTTATGCCCATTGACTTCTCCAGTATTTCATACCCAATGTCTACAAATACTCTCTAGTACAGTTAACCTCTTCAGCACCATTTAATACATATTTCATAAGCATTCAACATTAACCAGCTAGATTTTTCACAACATAAGAAGCCAAGAGCCCTTATTCCCATCAATGCATTTGGGGAGGGGAAGGTAAAAAAATAAATAACTAAATGAAAATGTTCAGTCCTTAAAGAGTTAGAAATACTTCCAAACAGAAGATTCATGTTCCTTGACAGGCCTTATTTTCCTGGCCTACAGTAGCTAGATATTCTGTAGAAAGCAAGGGGCAGCAGAGGAGGAGAGGCAAGGACGGAAAGAAGACAGGCCTAACAACCTGATCCTCATTCAGTTTTATGCGAGTTTACACCAGCGTATCTCTGCAAAAATCAGTAGATTTAGTCGTGATTTTTCACTGTAGAAAGCAAGGTTAGCATCCAAGCCTGCGAGTCCTCTTTTTCGCCTCAGACCCGAGACCCGGTCTCCACTCGGAGGGTGTTCTTTTCCGGCAATCCTTGTACAGCTATACCAGGAACTCCATCTAGTGGAGACGCAGGTTATATCAACCTTACTTAAACCAGCTACTCAAACACAATGAGCTGTACCCGATTTTTGGTGGTGTAACTGAATCTGCTATGCAATTTGCATAGCAAATGAAGGGTAGAAAAGTAGTATTTTATCGGGAGACTTGTGTCTCAAAACATATGCCTATGCCTAACCACAATAGGGCAAGGAAGGCACAGGATGAGGTCCCAAAGCACCTTAAAATACTCTGAGATCACCATCGCCCTTGTTCTCTTCCGTCTACCTGTTCCCATGCACTTTTTATGCTAGCATTGGAACAAATGACTCGGTTGCCAGATAACTGGAAAGACACAGTATGGCTGATAACTGACATAGCAAAATCATTCAGAAAGCACTCCTCACCCAATGCCACAAGTATCATTGCCGGAACAAAGGAAGGACTGCACTACACAGAGCAGGAAGCAAGGAGTGTGGCAGCCCTGTTTTAGGTAAGCTTAAGATGATGTGCAATTACATTTTTTGGGGGGGGAGGAAAGCTTTATCTAAACTGTCACCTTTGGAGTACAGACTCAAGAAGCAGGGAAACAGACTGACAGATAGAACCAAGAAGGTGAAATAGAACTCAGGGCAGCAAATCTTTTGTCAATCCCACTCTCACCCCACCTAGCACAAAGGTAGTTCAACATTTCATTTTCAGAAGCACAGGGTGCTCTCACCCACCAGGCACTACTATCACACCACCAAATAAACTATTTCAAACAGACATATACAGAGATTCTTTAAATCTGACACACTGGTACAAGCTTGCTTCACAAAAGAACCACCTTGACAGAAGCATCCAGCTACAATAATTACCATTTAGGAAATTTTTAATATCATAGTGTTAGCAAGAAGACATCAGTGTGTCACCTGTACTGTTGCCCTAGAATATTCTTTCCAAAATTCCAGATGAAAAGACATAACGATATGACTCTTAGAAAATTAACTCAGAATTAAATTTAAAAATTCAGAACTTTAAAATTGTAGTTTAGAAAATTAATGAGTAGTAATCACAGAAAATTGTGTACAACTTGTTAAGTAGCTTAAAGCTTCAGTATGTAGGATGGGAGGATGGATATAGACACAAGTTACTTGCAGTACTACTATTTTGTCCATGTCAAATACACTTATTTTAAACTAAAATTTTCACACAAATTCATTAATCAAAAAAAGTTTGCCCCTATTTTTTGTTCCTTGATTTGCACCACCATATCTCATGCTTTGCTGTTGTTATGAAATCACAAGGAAGGAATTTCACTTGGAGTGTGAAATAAGCAGCAGGAGTGCATGACTTTAGAGCTTGTTTTCAGGTGATAGTAGTAAAAGTTAAAAAACCCAACAACAAACCAAACACCAAATGCAATAATAAGTCTATATAGTAGGACAGCATAAACACATCTTGCTGAAGTTTTACGGTTTTGTGAAAGATTATTAATCTCCTAACAAAAAACCTGTCAAATCTCAGGAGAATAAAAGATAGATTAATTATACTATTATGTAAAACTTGTATCTTCTCTATGCAAGAATTAAATTATCTGGACATCAGCACAGTTTCTTTCCACAATGAAACCACTTCTCCTTTTATTATTCTGTCTACAGCTGGATATGTCTCATATAGTGTGCCTGAATCTAAATCCACCAGACTTAGTCCACAATGCAGCAGCTCATTTTAATGTATAACAGCTAAATATTAGCATGCTCACATATCAAACCAACAAATCCTCCATTAACTGCAGCTGAATCTCTAAGTCTCCACTTCCCCTCTCCTTTACTTTGAGTTTACAGGCTGCCCACTCCCTGTGAGTATGCGATCCCTCCAGTGCAATGAACAGTACCTCCACAGCTCCCTTGAGGACTTTATTTATCATCTATTGGTAAACCTCAAAATATTCCTCATCATTTTGACACTACCCCATAAGATGGACTAAGTCAGTTCTAAATTTAGCTCAATGATTCTTCAAAATCTAGCCCTTCATCTCTAATTCTTTCTTGCGGCTTTCAATCTGACTTTCAACTAAAGATCTTAAAATTCTAATCGCCAAGCCCAAAGGGTTCTAGTTAAACACCCATCTTCATCCAAAGAGATAAAGATACAGCTCAGGAAAATTAAAACGGAGGTTTTTGTAGCTTTATACTACTTTTGTGTAGCTTTATACTTTAGTTGATATTGAAGCACTACCAAGGCTTTCCAAAACGGCCAGTTATAGACTCTCCAAAAGACCGTTCCAGCAGAAGGACATCAGATGCCATGACCCAACCTCACTCCTATGCCAGCATCTATAAGAAGGGTTGGTCGGGGTTTTTTATTTGTTTTTGTTTTTGTTTTGTTTTTAACTTAAGAATTTTGGTTCTGTATCACCCTTGCAGAATTACATGCTTTGGCATAAAGGCAGCTTTGCATACAGAATTGATACAAAGCTGCCTATATAGGCCTGCTCATTAAGCCTTGAAATAGGGACAGAATTACTGTGAGAAAAAGTTCGATTTTATATACAGAGTCAATATTTTGTCTCTTCTTTTTTTCCAGCTTATTCTATCTGCTGGTTTTGAAAGAAGCGGTTGCTTTTGTCTAACCATTTTTTTCCCTGAATCCTTCAGGGATCCTGTCCCCTCCACACTACCTTTCCAGTCACTTCATTAGTGTAACCTCTATCATGACTGTTCATCAGTCCAGCATCAGCTCCCTCCTCTTTTCACTCTCTATTTGGTATTTTTTAATCTTTTCCTACTTCAATTGATAAGGTGCCACATTCAACATCTCTGAGTCTTCCTTTTCCTCAGCTAATAACCGGAGTCTGGAAATTCTTCTACAATATTCGCTAGAAGTTGTTTGCTTTCATCAACATTAATCAACTCTCTCTTGTTATGGTGGCCATCCTTCACCTCTCCTACTTGGTAATTCCTTCCTCTCTGATCTTCTTTTATTCAATGAAATCCACAGTGGTAA